>NC_056729.1:1190709502-1191009502 GCF_019279795.1 Protopterus annectens | reverse complement strand
AATCATTATATACAGTCATTCCCAATGAGGAGGGAATGGAAACAGTTAGGTTAGAACTTTTGAGTTCAGGACTTTATTCTAACAGTACCATTAGTTTACTAATGGAGATGTTGGACATCATTCTTAGTTATAATTATTTTAAGTTTAAGGAGGATTTCTAACATAAAAAAAAATGGGATGGAAATGGGTGCAGCAATGGCACCCAGTTATGCGAACATCTTTATGAATGGTTGGGAGAAAATGCACATTTTTATTAATGCATTTAAAAACAACATGCTCTGCTACAAATGTTTTATTGCTGATTTGTTCATTGTATGGAGAAGGGGTATTGAATCCTTAAATACCTTTTTAGCATATATTAATGGGGTCTGTACTTATTTGAAGTTTACATCGGTATGGGATGACAAGAGTATCTTATATTTGGATGTGATAGTGTACAAAAAAAAGGTAAATTGTTAACTAGAATTAACAAAAAGAATGCACAGAATAATGCTTACTTGCACTTTTCAAGTATGCATCCTAAGTATATGAAAGAAAACATTATAAAAGGTCAATTGATGAGGGCTCATCAACTAACTTCAGGGGATGTTGATTTTTTCAATGAAGGCACAGATATATGTCGCAAATTCAGAGCTAGAGGTTATTCCAAAGATTTGGTTAAGAGCAAATTTGATGGAAGTCAAAGAAGTCAGAAGTAATTTCAGAGTGCCTCCAAAGAGAAGTATGACTAGAGATTACAGGACTGCTATGCAACTCTCCACTAGTGTGGATTGAGAAGCTATAAAACAGACTATCAAAACCAACTGGAAAATATTGAAAAGCAATGAAGAGGTTCACAAGGCAGTTGGAGATAGTCCATGCTTTGTGCACAAAAAAGGAAGAGCTTTAAAAACTTTTTTCAAAGCCAACTTAATGTTAGGCCTTCCAGTATGGGTGGTAGGATGGAGAAATGTTTTGCATGCAGTTTTTGTACTTTAATTTATGATGGAATCAGAATAATTACTATTAACAATTTTAAGATCAAAATTAACAACATTTACACATGTAAATCTAAGTATGTTGTTTACTTAATAATTTGTAAATTCTGTGGGGCATTTTATGTAGGTCATATCTGCAGGGAATTATTGAAGAGAATGTATGAACACAAAAGAGCTGTGGAGACTGGCAATGATAGCAATGCTTTAGGTAAACATTATAAAATGGGTGACTGCACAATTGATTTCAAATTTGTGGTATTGGGAACTATTACTGATTATGAAACAAAGTTTAATGCAGATGAAGAACTTAGATGGTTGGAATATATGTGGCAGGTTAGGTTGAATGCCTGCTTTCTTCCAGGGCTAAACAGCAGAGAAGATTTTCTAGCTTATTTGAAAAGGAAGGGGTTAAAACATTAAATTGTATGGCCATGTGATGTGGAGTTTTAGTATTTAAGTGAATGATGGCATTATTTTAAATTCAGTCTGACGAAGTCTTGTTTGTTAGAAGACGAAAGCGCTTACTGGATTTTATTATCTTTCTTACTTTTGTTATTAAAAGTGCAGTTTGGTTTATTACCAAGTTTCATTACTTTGATTATTAACTTTAACTATACATATTAACTGTACATATTAATTGTAAGAAGTAAAGTTAGATGTCTGTTGCTGATTAGAAAAGCTTAAAAGAACTAAGAAGAATGAGAAACTTACGGAGGAAAATAGCAGATGTTGTGTGCTGTAAGTTGTCATTTTTACATGCTATAGCCAGGTTCTGAGCATGTAACACTTAGATCAGATCAACAGTTCACAATGGCTAAGCACATGTATTCAAATTAAATAATCAGAAACTCATTTCTATATAGTCAAGATTGCTTGTAATATTAGAGTTAATAAGAGTAAATATTTTATGAATATGCGTATACACAAGAAATGCAATATCTGCTATGTAAGATTAATAAAAGAGCAATATCAGTAAATGAAGAAATATGTATGCATGTATAATGTAATATTTAATAGATGACTGATGATCAAATAGCTCTTTGATGGGAGATTTTAGAAATAAAAGATATATAGAGTAAGGTAGAATATTAATGGGAAAATAAGACAAAAATATTTTTAAATAAACTGCTTTTAAGAATGATGTTTATTGCATATACCTGCATATGTCAGAAATGTGAATGTACAGGATCTAATATACTTTACATAGAAAATCATATAAAATATTTCAAGGGAATATGAAAGCTGAAATTTGAAGTTTAGTCATGTGATCTTTGAAGCTTTTTACATGTTTAATGTTATTAGATTCAATAAGACTACCTGAAATAGTTCAGTTCATTAGTCAAAGTTGAAACATGAATGTTTTGTTGCTGCATCAGTACTTTCATTTTGATAGAAAGTAAAGCTGATTTTTCAATATGTTTGAATCCAGGAAAGGAGAATGGGATTTAAATTGAACACTTTGTGACTTTTGAATACAATACAGGCTGCATTTTTTGACTCCATAGAAATAGTAAGGCATTCTCTTCAAACTTAGTAAAGTGCACATTTTTAAGAACCAGTGTAATAAACTAACTTTGCTTAAAATATTTTGATATTTGATGTGTTAAGAGTATTACAGAAATTTGAAGTATAGGCAGTTGTACTTTATAAACTAATTCAGAGCTTTTTGTTTGAGTTATAAAATATGTGTGAGTCTTTTGACATAATCTGTCTTTTGTATTATAATTTGTATGATAAGATTACTGTGACCTGTAAGTTTACAGATGTCTTTATCTTTTCATGTCCCACTCTGTTATACTTATTTATTTAGAGATCTAGTTATAATAATGTTGAATCATTGAATAATTTAGAAATATTAAATGAGTAATTTATGCTATTATATAAATAGTTATTGAGTATACTCTTTGTTAGCTTATTAATGTCTATGTTAATAGAAGAGGATTATTCACAACAAACAAAATGGTATACAAGGCAGGCAACCAAAACTCATAAATAGAAAAACATCTTCTTGCCAGTCAGGCCAATGGTGCAAATAACGAACAAGCTTGTAGTTGTCCAAAATCAGTTTAATCCAACAGTAATCACAGTAGTCAAGTGCTTTCGTCCAGCACATGCTGGACTTCTTCTGAACTGTGGACAAGTGGCAATGGTATTAAATACAAGGCTGATGTCATGTCCAATCCACAGTCCAACATGATTGTGGTAGATTTGAATTTCAGGATGTTGCATGGCAGTGTAGGATGACCTGACAAACAGAACAGCTTCATGGCTTACTTCAAGAACCGCTATTTACATTCACCATACTTGTCCCCACAACATGGGTCAAATGGCAAAAGTTTTCCTTCCGCTAGATCAATGAACAGGAATAATTTATTGTCAGTATTCGGAATACAAGAACAGTCCATATTGTATTCCGAATACTGACGATAAATTATTCCTATTCATTGATCTGGCGGAGGGGAAACTTTTGCCATTTGACCCATGTTGTGGGGACAGATATGGAGAATGTAAATAGCGGTTCTTGAAGTACAGCCATGAAGCTGTTCTGTTTGTCAGGGAATCCTACACTGCCATGCAACATCCTGAAATTCAAATCTACCACAATCATGTTGGACTGTGGACTGGACATGACATCAGCCTTGTATTTCCTACCATTGCCACTTGTCCACAATTCTGAAGAAGTCCAGCATTTGCTGGACGAAAGCGCTTGACTACTGTGATTACTGTTGGATTAAACTGATTTTGGACAACTACAAGTTCGTTCATTATTTGCACCATTGGTCTGACTGGCAGGAAGGTGTTTTTCTATTTATGAGAAGAGGATTATTAAACTTGTATGTAGTAATGGGGTATAGTTTTAAATAGAAAAATATATAACTAAATTAATAGTTTGTTATTTTGACCTATATATGATATTATATTAATTATTTGTAAGACACTGTACCTTTTGGCTATTTTTTATGAATTTTTAGGTGTTGCTAGATAAAGTAATTTAGCAGTTATTCAATAGACAGACTAGAAACTTTGGTATCCATGGCAGGTTGTGTTTAATATTATTTACAGTTATATTTGTAGACACATCATTCTTTTTATTATTTTTGAATTTTAGTAGTTTAGTTTGTAAAAAGGAATAATTCAAAAAAAAATCTGGAATGTCAAGATAATGTTAGGGAAATACATTCAAATCATATATATAACTAAATTATTATGGTGGATAAATGTGTCATATTATCTTTTGAGATAAATATTTTTAAAATTACAGCATGGATAATTTTAATCTATTATCTATTAAAGCAAATGCGCTAAATAATGGCAACACGAGGAAATCATTAATGGAATAAAATTAAATATAGGAAATGGGACTATATTATATCTGAGAAAACCCCTTTCAGCAAATGGCTCTTCGCTGAATGATAACCAGCGAAATCTAAGTCCCACAGACTGCCATTTCAGCAAATTTTTTCCTAGGGGAAAAATGCTTGTCAATCATAGGGAATTTGCCCTTTTCCCCACTGTAGTGCGATCTCAGAGTTGGTATATTTAGTTAAGGAGGTGGGGGTACAGCCCCCCACTTTGAAGGGTTTTAAACTTTGTTTGGTTTTAGGTTAGTCAACTGTTTTTCCCCTAGGAAAAAAAATCAGTGGAATGGCCATTCAAAGGAGTTAGATTTCACTGGTTATTGCTTGGTGAACAGTCACTCATGAAAGGGGTTTTCACAGACGTAATATAGGCCCTAGGAGAGATTATATTCTTGCAAGAGACTTACTTGAAAGATAAAGATATACAAAATTTAAATAACTTAGGTTATGAAATGTTATCATCTGCTTCTTTTAACAAAAATATGAGAGGAACTGTTTAACTTTGGAAAAACTCCAATGTAATGCCTAAGGTCATGGTATCCTTTAATGATCTTAAAGGAATATATATTGATTTATTTTATTTATTTATTTTACATTTGTTTACCGGAGATGCCCAACTGTGCAAGTGGCCCTTTTTCAGTGAAGGTCCATGGAGAAAAGCTCCTTTTCAAAATACACATTTCAAACAATACACGAAATCAATTACAATCAAGAATACATAGCTTTGGTAAATATAGGTAGCAAATAGTTTATACATAAACAATAACATTTCACAGAGTAATATAGAATGGGAAAAACATCTAACAAATTAACTAGAATGAAATATCTTGAGTTTATACATTTGTAATAGTTAATTGTAATGTTAAACTCTATACATTAGCTATTTTTACTGGATCCCTAGAATAGTTAAAAGATTGGATAAAGTTCCCTTAAACTTATTACAAAGTAATTGAAATGGTAGTTTAATTTAGCACAGGATTTTAACTGCATATCCAGTATAGAAGATACAAGTGAACAGAAGGATGGTAAATCGCTGGCATCAGTTAAAGCACTAAATAGATGGATTAGTAATAATAATTTAGTTGATTTACCAGTAAAAACAGAGAGCAAGTCATTCTTGACTCATAATTCTTATGTGCATGTGACGCAAACTAGAATTGCTAGGATTTGTGCCTATATAGGTTTACTTAATAAAGTAATTTATTTTAAAATTATTCCTTTTCCTCTATCTGACCATAAGTATTAATATAGTGATGGATATAAGGAAATTTCAGATTGTTTATAGAATCTCAGTATATACGATAAAATTAAATGAGTTTAAGAGTTACCTTAAGGAACAATTTGAGGATTTTTTTATCTGTGAATGATAATCATCAGGTTAGTAAAGTCATACTATCGGACTCTTTAAAAAATGCATATTAAAGAAAGAATGGGAAGATGGACTAGCAATAAAATGAAAGAATGGGATAAAGAGTTGTTAGAAATAAAAGATGAAACACAAAGTGAGGTCTGAACAACAAAGACATTAGATAATACTGAAATCATTCAACAATAATGACAAAATATCAAACAGTTTAATGCACAAAGTATAGATAGCTGTAGAAAAATAAAATTGCGTACTTATGCAATGACTTCAAAAAGTCTACATAGATTAGCCAATAAAGGTTAGATGCTAAGCAAAAAGGCAAAAATAAATAATCCTCACACTAATAAGCTTACTTCAGATATAGAGGAAATGCTTAATATTTAAAAAAAAAAATTCCATGAGGATCTTAATAAAGATAAAAATGATTATTCTGACAATTGCAAATTGACAAACATTTAAAGAAAAATATTACTTGTAAACTAAATGACCAACAAATATCTCAGCTGAATAAGCCTATTATCCTGACAGAAGTTAAAGAAGCTTTAAAAAAAGATAAAAATGGTAAAGCTCCGGGGTTATATGGTTTAAATAGGGAATTATATAGTCTGTTTCTATTAAATATTTTAGAATTATTGAGAGATGTTTTCAGGACAATTCAGGGTGACAAAATAGTTCCCCTTCATGGAAATGTTCTGCAATCTCACCTATACTTAATCAAGGAAAGGATAATAAGTTAGTCTACTCATATAAACCTATTTCATTATTAAATGTGGACTATAAAATATTTACTTCCATTTTCACCACAAAATTAAGGGATATAGTGGATAATTAATAAAAATCAAACAGGATTTATAGTCAATAGATTAACAGGACTTATAGTCAAAAGATTAATGTACAATAATATAAAGAGGGTATTAGCTATCTTAGATTTAAAACATTCTCCATAATTAGCTTATTTATTGAGACAGCTTTTGATTCTGTAGCTTGGAACTACCTGTTTAAAACTTTAGAAGTGTTTATGTTTCCAGAACAGTTTTTTAGAATATTAAAAAACCTGTATAGTGACTTCAAAGCAAATGTTGAAATTAGATATTACATTTCTCAAAGATTCACTTTAAATAAAGGTACAAAACAAGGGTGTATCCTGTTCCCTTTATTATTTGCATTAGTTATCAAACCCTTAGCTAATAGTATAAGAAGCAATGGAAAACTGATGGATTCTAATTTAACAAAGATTATCAATCAAAAATACAACTTTTTGCAGATGATATTTTACTAACTGTAGGAGATTTAAATTATTCAATCAATGAAATAAATGAGAAAATTGAAAAGTCTCAAGAATTATCACTGCTGAATTTTAATATCCTGAATTCCCTGTAGTACCAAATGCATCATAACTGTATACACCTTACAGTCATCAGGAAGGTAGCATACTGCCCACTGTCCTAGAACCATTTCTAGAAGGGATCTTACCATCTGAGCCAGTACCACAGTAATGAGCAGAAAAAAAGTTGGTGATGGTAACATCCTTGCTGCCTACTCCCCAACCTCTACTTCTCTTGTCACTCTGTTGTTAACAGTGGTTATCTTCTTGAAGGATTTATGAAATGTCTGTATCCAATTTATAAAATATTCACCAATACCTACCTCCATTATTACCCTATTTCAGATTTCAAAAATGCCTTTGCTTGGTGTAGAAATATTCTGCTTGCTACATCAAGAAAATCTCCTGACTAATTTCTTTCAGCAATCATATCCTTTACATATCCTCATTATTCTGAAAGAACTTCCTCAGAAATTTAGTTGTTTGCTTAATGGGATGGAACTGTAGCCAGAATGTAAAAATCTACTCCCATTCAGTATCCTTCAGTCTTGTTTTGCCTCATCTGTCTTTACTTTCCTGTCTAACTAAAAGCGGTGTATATATCTATCTACCTATATTTCTGTCAAACCCTTCCTTTACAAAATACATTCTTTTTATTATGTATTAATTCCTCAGTACTCTTCTGTAAGTCTAGAATTCAGTTCTCCTTTATCTTTTTGTTTCCTGGTCAAGTATCTATCTGCTCTCTGGTTCTGAGCCAGTCAGAAGTCTTGTTGTTTTTATTGACTCATTTAGAATTCTAAAACCTCTATGATCCTTGTTTGAAGTGCCTACATCTGAAGTCCAAGCTCTTTTCCTTACCTACATCTAGTTCTTCTCATTGTTTTTACAGAAGGATCTCCATCTTTTGTTCTCATCTGTTGACAGTCATCTGTTCAGACCTTTTCCAATTACCTTCCTTGGCTATTACTCTTTCTTTATCTTCATATTTTATTGAGACCTTCCATATATTTTCCTCAGTACAATATACATCCTGGTTTCTAGTATGTACCCCCTTCACTTTTTGCTTTCTAGTTTTGTCTCCCTACTTGCACAATAACAAAATTGTTACATTTCTAAATCTTCAATAGTATCTTATCAGAGTCCACATGTACTGTCCCTGAAAGGCACTTACCTCTTATCTATAAGATTTTAATACCCACTTATACACTATTCCTAACCAGAAATATATGTATCATGTGCCCCTTTATGATGTCATGACTAGAAATTGTTACCTCCTTTTTTCCAATAGGTACCACCAGATGTCAACCTCCACCGTGTTTATACCTCAAAGTATCAGAACTTCCCTTACTCTTCTGTGGGTTTCAGATCACCCAAACATGTGATCTAAAGATCCATTCAGTGCAATATTAAAATTATCCTAGTACATCTCACATGGGGAAATATTTTACTGGCATAATTCATCAGGATTGTCTGAATTAGACTTATACAGGTACCTTATTTGCAACTTTTATTTGTCATCTCAACCACTGCTTAGCTGCCCTCTGGATTCATCTTCTTTAATATATTTGACTTAGAAATGTAGTATTTTGCTCCTGATCATACTTGATATAATTTATACCTCCTCCTTCCTTTACTGTACTGAAGATTGTGAGATTCCAATACCTCCAACTAAAGATAATTCTTTGCTTTTTGACCTCAACTCATGAAGAAACTATCTACTCTTCCCATGTTAAGCTTTATTAGAATCTTCTCTCTCTCTTTCTTTACTGGGTGGCAGACTCCAACTATGCTCCTTGACAACATGGCAAAACGATAAGGACACCCCAAACCAAGTACCACTCGCCCTCTGCTTCACACCCTCTCACTATCTTGGCCTAGGTAAAAGTATTCTATTGGACTTCACAGTCAGCACCAATCTCTTGGAGCCATATGCATTGCTCAAGATTGTATAATGATTTGTACCAGCATGGATCTTTGCCTCTCTTCTACTTATGCCTTTCAGATATGTAGCAGCACCCCTATACCAAACTGTTCTAATTATTTCATTCAAATAAATCAGACTTTGTTTAGAAAGTCACTTTCCTTCTTATGTTCACCTTGCTGCACAGTCATAATGAAAATTATATCCAATTCAATCACATCTTCTGATTATTCTTCCATCCCTTTTCTTGTGCTGAGCTACCTATTACTACAGCTACCAGTGTCTGTGTCACCTTTTTGCACCTCTCATTTCTGCTGGTCCAATTGCTAATACCATCTCACGGCCTACAGGGCTGTCCACATTATTGACCTTCTGCCATGCTGTTCATATTCTCAATGTCCTATACTGTCTACCTCAGCATAGCACATTTCTTTTTGATTATGTCTTCATCTTCATCCTCATTAACGCACTTATTCAAGTTTAGGCTCCCTTCAACTTGCCCAAACTTGGTGTCAGATAGTGCTAGTAAAATGCATATACCCATCACTATAACCATACTACATTGAATATGGGACCATTTTCAACAGAAAAAAATAACTTTATTCAAAATAATTTGCCATTTTTTGTTTACTAGATTCCACTCCACTTCTTTCTGACAATTGTCAATACACACACAAATTGCATATTTGGGTATTTCAAATGATCCATAATACCACTTTATAAAGACATTTGAATAATAAGTTCAGGGCATTTTGAAAACAATAAAGCATCTATATATGGAAATAAAATTGCCATTTTTTGATTGAAACAGAACAAAGGCTGAAACACAATAAAGCTTACAGCTCCTATTTTTATGCAAGATACAGTATCCCCCCTCCTCTACATTGCTGATTACATGCATCATTAGATACATATACTGTGTGGAAAGAAACAGAAATCAAGTAGAATAGTAAGGAATGCACTGTGTCCCACAAGTCAGTCTTACTAAGCAGTACCTACATTGTGTATAACCATTAATTGCTACTGGGAATGTTCTCAGAGGTACCAAATTCCCCAGCCTTCTAAAGAAAACGTTTATCCTTCTATTCAGAGGCATGGACTGCCACAACAAAGTGCCTTTAACTGAATTCTTAGTCAATCTCTGCTCCTGCTTTGATAATTGGTTATAATAAGCTCTTGAACTGTACTTTGAGGTCATAAATCAAGGATATGGATGAATGGCACATGGCTAGGACTAGCGGCTGCTTCCACTTAGATTCATGTGGATTACCAAAGGATCATCTGGCAATTCTCCTTCACCTTCTGTTAAAAAGCATTCGCTAATTGTGGATACATCCTGCTTTTCTTTCACTTCTCTTTTTCCTCATTATGTGGAAACTTGAGACATGCCATCCCCAGCCTGAAAAATGGCTAAAAAGGACCACACTTTATAAACAAATTTACTTTCTTTTCTCTTCTATCCTCTGATTAGCACAAACAGGGAAGCCAGGTATACCATACTTAACACCAGTAGAATTCTCATAAGTTTGGACTGAACATTGGAACAGGCAATTTGTCTATGAAGAAGCACTATGAAAAAGTCTTAAAAATACTCAGATTCATAGGTCACCAAACTTAATGCCTAAACAAGGTATACAAGGTATACATTTAAAAACAGTGCTTTGTTGAATAGAACTGCAATTTACAAATTAGCTTCCAATTACTAGCTTTTCTTTTCCTAACACTACATATTCTGTCAAATTTCACATCTAGCTGAGGATGAGAATGAATGGCACTAAAAAGCTTAGACTGGGGAAACATTTCAGAGATCATTATCTTTAATATATTTTGGTATTCCTGACAGTTGCTGTTTTATTTTCTGTGCCATGTTTTCCATACTTTCTAGTTTGTTTCTCAAATTTATATAGCAGTCTCCAGGTAGCATATCTATAGATATCTAGCCATCTATCTATATCTATCTATAAACCTATCTGGTTCCCATTTAGATGATTGAAGTTTCAGAACATTGAATTTCATATGGCTGGGACCATATGCATCAAAGTTTCAAAACTTCTAACATTCTAAATGGAGATCTCCATACAGCGCGGAACGGGAAGTGTTCCCTTTTCCTTGCTGTAGTGCGATCTCAGGGTTGGTATATTTAAAAAGCAGGGGGTATGGGGGGGCACAGCCTCCCACTTGGGAAGTGCAGGACGGCTTGCCCCCCTGCATAAATGTTTAGGAATTTTTTTGTTTTGTTTTTTTTTTTAGTTTTTGTTTTCTTTTTTCAGATGTTCAAAGTTTTGGAACTTTGATCATATGGTCCCGGCCATATGAAACACGAAGTTCTGAAACTTCAGTCATCTAAATGGGACCCATCTATCTGTATGTATATATATATTTATATATACATGGATCCATATCAGATACACGACAGAACACTTATCCAATGACCAAATCACCGAGACCACATCGCCAATACAACACATCTCCGACAATGGTAAATATAACTACTGCAGAATGGAATGTATTCCCATTTCCACAATAAAATAAAATAACAAAAAGAAATGTGTATAGCAAGGGGGCAAGCCCCCCTGCACCCCCCCATGTGGGGGTTGCCCTCCCACATCCCCTACTTAAATATACCAACTCCAAGATTGCACTACATTGTGGAAATGGGAATACATCCCATTCCGCACTTCTTATACTTACCATTGTCAGAGATCTGCTCTGTCGGTGATTTGGTTTCAGTTGTCTGATAGTTGAGTAAGTGTTCTTTTGTGGAGCTGATAGGTTCCCATACACACACACACACACACACACACACACATATATATATATATATATATATATATATATATATATATATATATATATATAAGTGTGTGTGTGCTTGTATGTCTGTAAAACCTGTAAGAAAAACACAGTCAAGCTAGAGTTTTCACTGTGTGATTTCTTAAACCTCTTGTGGTGGAGGCCTATGGAATATACGCAAATAAAATCTTAAGGTTATCAATTGTTTCAGTTCAATTCAATATTTGATTACAGGGAAAGTCCAGCTGTGTAGGTACCCAGTTTAAATAGAGGCACAGGGAGAAAAGCTCAAAAGTATTACAATACAATTTTAAGGCTAGTCATTTTACAATCCTCATAATTTTACAATCTTCAAAAAATAGAAAAACAGCTATAGTTTAAATAATTATACCAAATTAAACAAAATGACATTATTGGTTAAAATAGATACAACTTATATGACAATGATTTATTATTAGATAAATGTTACTCAGTTTAGAGAAATTAAAGTTAACTTAGTATAATACAAACAAGAATTGCAATATGAAGTAAGAGGACAAAAACAGGGTTACAGCAAGCTTAGATAAAATGGCAAAGGAAATACACTTTTTTTAAGTTAGGAAGGGAGTGAAGAAGAGTGAGTAAGAAAATATAAGGTATGAATAGCTTTTTGTTTATATTTATTGATATTGTTTTTGCTGAGGTTGAACAAGGACATAGCCAGATTTTTGCATGCAAGCCTTTTAGAATGGTTTTAAAGGACTGGTTGGAGTGTATTGACATGATGGATATATTTATGGAGTTCTAGGCCTTAGAAACATGGTATGAATCATGGCCAGAAGATTTGATAGGTTTGTATACAGAGAGAAGTTTTTGGTCACTGAATCATAATGACTGAGTCAGAGCATAATTGTGTACAATAGCACTAAGTGCTGGATAAGCAAATGGATGCTGGAAAATTTTATAGGGGACCAATGTTACTTTATGGAATCGATCTAACCAATTTAGTCTTTTTGAGTTCTTCAGTAGTGGGTTCTGAAAGGGCTATTTGCTGCAAATTTAGCATTTAAGTTTATTCAAGTTTTGTTTTTTGTGATGGCTGGAGGCAAGGATGGGAGTGCCATAAACTAGTGAGGAGAGGAGATAAGTAGTGGCTAGTCTAGTTGTCATTGCATTGGTAAGAACGTCTTTGGCTCTGTAAAGCATCTTAAGTTCTTGTTGATTTTTGTAATGCAATTTTGTATATACAGGTCAAATTTAAGATTGCCATGCACTATCATCACTAATAATTTGCTATGAGAAGTGACTTTAATGGTTAAGAGAATGGATTTTACAGCATTTTATTTTATGAGAGAGGGATTTTTGGGGAAATATAAATAAATAAATAAATAAATATATACATATATATATATATATATATATATATATATATATATATATATATATATATGTGTATATATATATATATATATATATATATATATATATATATATATATATATATACACTTTTTTTGTGGGTGATGATCATAAGTTGAGAGTTAAAAAGTTTTGTTTTAGTGACTGTTAAAGCTTTCTGAGTATTTTTTTAAAAATAACCCTTGTTGTCTGATATGCATAAGAGTGTGGAGTCATCTGTGCATTTTATTAGGGTGGTCTGTTGTGTGGATGTATTGAGGTTGGTGAGAATGTTAAAGAGGAAGGGAATAGGGATAGAGCCTTGTGACATACTGGTGATGACTGGGAGGTATGGACAAAGGGTGGAGTGCCATTTTACTGACTGAAACCTACTGGACAAGTATCTTGTGAACCATAGAATAGTGTGCTGAGACAGACCTACTGCTGACATTTGAAGTAGACATCTGCAATGACAAATTGCGTTGTACGCTTTAGATAAGTCTAGAAATAATTAAAAGACTAGCTTGTTATTATCTGCAGCTTTAATGACAGTATATCTATAAAGGTTAGAAATACAGTGTTAGTACTGTGAGAGGGACAGAAGCTGTTTCCTGGAGGATATGTGTTCTTCCAGCAGGAGACAGTTTAGCAACTGTTTTTAAATACATTTTCAAGTGTTGTGGAAAGGGGGATAAGATTGCTATTGGTCTAAAGTTAGTAATGTCTACTGAATTTCCTCCTTAGTGTAGAAGGATGATGTTTGATTTTTTTTTTCAGAGAGAGAGGGTGAATGTGGTATTCCTGGATTAACCTATTTAGAGGAATTGATACTGGACATTCAGTGCTATTGGCTGCTGTTTTAAGGTATTGCATTGGAAGGTCATCACCTGAAGTAGAACACAGCAGTTTGTTTAAGAATAGTTTCATATAGGATATGGGTACAAGTTTGAAGGTGAATGTGGATGTGGTGACAGGTCTGTTGGGCAAGGTTGGGATTAGATGTTGGGGAATCCTTCATTAGGGATTTTGTGCTATCTATGGGATAAGGACTGAATTATATTGCATTTTCAAGTGGTGAGTTATTGGGAGAGGGGTAAGGGTTGAATTTTTGGTCGGGATGTAAGATTTCTTTAATGTTCTTAGAGTATAGTTTTTTGTGGTTTCTTATTTATTTTTTAGTATAGTTGTGGAGTACTCTGAAAATTTTAAGATAATGTGTTTTTTTGCCATTCTTTCCATGCTATTTTTCTATCCTGCATTAGCAATCTATGAATTTTGATTTTTTGATTTTTTTATGATTTTGCAGCATCACCTAAGGGAAGGGTTTTGAGATCATCAATTTAATTGATGATAGGGTGGTAATGAATATTTCTAGGCTAAACTTGGGCAGGTTGCATATTGTTTTATAAAGATGCTGTTGAAGTGGATTTGTGATATGTCTGGTTGTATAGATTTGGAGATGGTCAAACGACAAAAAATCTCAAGGATGCACCATGTAGCTTCCAACCAAATATCCAACTGGTGTAAAAACCAAACGATTGTAAAATCAACAAGTTCTTTATTTGTGTGAACAATAGTAAGCGCTTTCACGTCTAGAAGACGCTTCTTCAGACCTCTATGTTACAACATTTTACTTACTCCTTAAATATAAAGACAATTATCACATTCATTTAATTAATTAAACCATTTCTAATTTAAAGTGCAAGTGCATAAATCTCAGAAACTTGATAAATAGAAATCTTATGTATATAAATATATAAACATCACTTAGATTTATTCGGAATAAATAGTATATCAAAGTGCTAGCACGTGTTAGTTAAAATAAAAGTCAAACACTAATATATAAAATACATTAGATTTAAAAAAACAATATTGAGAACAATAAAAAGTGCTTAAAATGTCAATGAAGCTTTGTATAACCATAACAATTAATTCTTGAGGAAATTAATTGTTGGAATTTGACTATTTTCTATATAAAAAATTGATGAAATAACATTATAGCATTGTAACGTAAGTAAGCACATAAAAAACACTAAATGCCAATATCAATGTTTCAAAGGCCTAGATATTAAATGCAGCTTTAAAGTGATTTTTTCATTAAGCCCAAACTTATGTGCCTGTAGCCTAAGGATCCATCTATTCTCTATTTCCTCTGTATGGTTTTTTACATTACCTAGTCTATTTGTTCTTCTCACTGTTTCAAGCGCTCTAAACTTGAAACTGTGATTGGATCCATGCTCCATAATATGAGATGCCAAAGCATTAGTATAATTTTCCTTATTTACTGCATATATGAGATGCCAAAGCATTAGTATCATTTTCCTTATTTACTGCATATATGTGTTCCCTTATCCGTTCACGAAGAGTTCTATTTGTCTTTCCTATGTAGAACTTATCACATATTTCACACTGTGCCAAATAAACTAGATCTTTTGTTCTACAATCCGCATATCCTTTAAAGGTATAAACCTGACCTGTATGAGGATGTATAAAACTTTCCTTATCTGTTATATATTTACATTGATTACATGTACGGCAAGGGAAGGTCCCTTTCCTTTGTGATTGCAGTGACTTATTCCCGTTTTTTTCATAGCACAATAATCTTTTTAAAGACTTCATATTTTTATAGGTTATACTAGGCTTTGATTTGAAGATGGTCCCTAAGAGAATCTGACATTGAGGTTGAGGTGGTGAATTTACTTGGATCTGATACTAGGATACGGTCTAATATGGAATTTGATGTCTTGCTGTAATGTGTGGATCTACGTATTAGATCTGTGAAACTGTATAAGTTCATGCTGGATGTAGAAGAATTAGAGGTTATGTTGAAACAACTGATATTGGCATCACCTAGTAGTATTATTTCTTGTGGAAATGTTATGAATATCCAATGTAGGATTCCCAAACCCTGATAAATTATTACAGAGACAATTAGTTTATAGCTGGTACAAAACAATTATCAAGGAGGCACAAAGTAGAAAAGGTTTTCTTTCATTTAATGATTGCATAAACCGGGAATCTGGGAAGACTAAGAAACTGTCATATGTAGAGTCATCTGTTAGTGAAGAGGAAGGACAGTTTTCAACTTATTTTGGTCCTTGGAGGGCAAGGACTACTCTTTTGGGGGAAATGTCACTGACAGTTTCCAGTATAGGGCATGTGAATGAACAACACTTTATGTTTTGAAACCAGAATCATTACATATTATTGACATTCATGTAAAAATATTCGCTATGGGGTTGGTAATATTAAGAAAGCATAATAATTGCCAAATTTGTTACCCAGGTGTTTTTTTTTTCTGAGTGCAATCTAACTCAGGATGGAATCATGGCATTTTCTGCAGTGATTGATAGCAATAAATATAATCTTTTCTCCTTTAAACTGACTTTGACTGAAAGCAGTGTTTAACCCCTTTTGAATATCTCCAGGCATTTATCAGTGATCAGCCTAGTGATACCTCTAGACATTAAATACCGTCTGCTCATATTTTCATTAATAGTTGCAAAACTGTGTTACAAATAATCTAATGATAGAGTCCATCTTGTGGCATGCATTACGAGCAGTAGAACTACCTGAATGTACAAGTTCCAATACAGCTGATGCAATACTGTTTCTCATACATCAATTATGTATATTGTCAAAACTGTCATATTTCTGAAATACTTCAACAACCAAATAACACAGAATTGCTTAACCTCACATGAAAGCTCACATCCGGATAAACACAAATGCTGCTGATTGTATATACATAGCCTGAGCATATGAAAATCATTTACAAAATATGAAAAATATTTATCTTATGTTTATAGCTGCAAATTCCATTTTAGGGCTTGGAATCGAATGAATCCTACTACTGTAAAGCTGAGGTTTTACTTAGCACTTTTTGGCTTACGCATCTTTCATGTTAGGTATAGTCCTAGTGATAGGAACATTTATTTATAGTATGAGATTATATCTTGATTCTGTTGAAAAGGCTCACTGGAAGTTATAGTGCAACCTTTCTGAGATACAATAGAGGCAAGAGACTTTCTTTTATTTTTCCTCATAGAAAGATGATAATGAATACTGGTCCGAATTGTTTGAATTTGCTCAAAAGCTCAAGTCACTTTCTACAGTGTGGAGATGGGAAGATATTCCAGTGATAAAATGGCATTCAGTTGAGAAAGGTTTTATTTTTATGCCTACAGAGAATAATGCGATTGCAGCCTTTCAGAAAGAATCTGAGGATGACATTCAGCAGTTAATATGTTAGAAGACAGTGAGTACTATAGTATGTAATCAATATCAAAAATTAGTGCAAAAATGTTCTGCAAATATGATCAGTTTTTAATCTTAACAGGCAAGCAATGGTGCATTTGATGCCATGCACTTTGCATGATATCAATGTTATCTGCAAACTCAAGAACTGCTTCTGCTAGACCCAGCTTCATATGAATAAATGCAATAATAATATTGTGCATAGGAGCAAGGCAGAAACTGCTGCATGTGCATTTTATATATTCTTCAGTGTTTTTTCCCCATTGGATGTGTATAGTTATTTAGTTGCTGAGTGTTGTGTATGTGCCATATTATGTTTTCTGGCCAAATTGCACAACAATATTATGAATATTCCTATGTGACTATTTTTTATTAGAAAAGGGTTATTTCACTGAGACTTTATGTAAATGTCTAAATGATTTGAATGAAATCCCAAGCCCAATTTCTTATTTTTTAATGTTTACTGAATACCTGACAATGGCTCAGTGAACTAAATGAAATCAAATTCAGTGGTGAATTTTGTTAGCTACATCTGTTATCTGGACATTATATACCAATATTCCATGGGGGAAAAGGAAAAGCATGAAGATGAGTGATACCAAAGCTTTGCAAAATAATATCTTTGCAAAATGATACAACATGCTTGATAGGAAGTTTGATTCTGGAAGCAATATTTTTTAGTGGTGATTTTCTGCTAAAATGTATGTGCCATGGCTATGTGTGCCACTGGAACTTATTCATGCCTGAACTTGTATATTACAGTCAGAGATTTAGCATATTTTTACAGATAAAAATGTGTACAAGCAATTTATCAAATACTGTGAATTACACTTATCAGATCTATTTTGTGCCCAAGAGGGAGAGTAGGTGAGCTTCATGCATTCCAGTTATGATGGCATATGAAGTTGGCATTACAGTTTGGAGACACTGAATTTAATTTGATGTTCTTGATATATATTAATAAAAACATTATGATGACACTGAGAAGATTATGTAGGATGACTGTATAATGAACTGTGTAACAGTATTTTTAAAGTGGGTATCCTAGGATTGTGGTTAAAACGTTTATTCATTGGCTATGGGTATGATGGATGAGGTTGAATTTGATTACCTTTCTTGTTAAGGTGCAACTTCATTTGAGAAATCTTAGCACAACATAAAATCTTTGCAAAGTACATAATTTTAAATTAAAACATAGCACTTGAGAGGTAGCCGTATGAATTACATGAGCACTATTATTTAACCCTGAAGGGTAAAAAATAACCTAGTGCATTTAACAATCTCATAAAAGGTACCATATATTCTAAAAGAGTAAAGGGCATGATTAAAATGAACTGACAGATACTTTTGATGAAATTACAGCATGCCTCTTCTCTGGCTCCATAGCAGAGAGAGAGAGAGAGACAGAGCACTAACTGTGACACAAGTAACCAGGGTTCAGTTACTGTCCCTGCACAGTAGGAACCAGGCAGGGATTGGGAGGAGTTAAGTTGTGTGGCCTGCTCACTTCTCTTGGGAGGTTGAAAGGATCCATATTCATCTGTTGCAAAGTGGGAGGTGTGATCTCCATGGTGGAGGATGGAGAGATCTCTGCTCATGAGGTGAAGCAGTGCCATTTGGTGGGAACAACCCTTGTGGCAGTGAGGAGACAATATCTGTGGGGGACCATTGCCTTCTTCCCCCAGTGCCTGGACAAGTGTGCCAAAGTTAGGGCTAAGGAGAAGATATAAAAAAAATATGAACAGGCTAGCTGGGTGTCTAAATAATGACCATTCCTAGTCAATCCATGTGCCAGTGAAAAGGAATGTTTGGGTGATTTGCAGTGGGGACTGATGGTTGATAGAGAGTGGGGGTAAAAAAAAAAATCCTTAGAATCCAACATTTGTGTATTTATGTTGAGTTATTTGAAATGCTTCTGCTGAATCTAACCGTGAATCTGTGTGAAGTATGATTGTGTACCATGCTTTGGGCATTTTGTCTAGCAATGGATAGGCATGTATGTGTGCATGTAGGTATGTGCTGCGACCAAATCTACTGCACTAATATAGATATAGCTTGATGTAAACAACAGATGTATGTATATATATATATATATATATATATATATATATATATATATATATATATATATATATATATGGGATCTGTACAGATGCTCGACTGCATCTTTCACCAAATCCTAATTTGGTGAGTATACATGCGCAAAAGTGCTGTTCACTGAAGCAGCACTTTTGCGTAATTAAGCTTGTTGCTCTGGTCATACTACTGTGTGGTAAGGGAAAATTCCCTTTTCCTCACTGTAGTGCAACCTCGGAGTGAGAATATTAAAGTGGGGGGTGTGGAGGCACAGCCTCACACATGGGGGGTGCAGGGGGGCTTGCCCCACAGCATTCAAGTAGATTTAGTGTTTTTTTTTAACATACTTTAACAAAAGTGCTTTTTGGATGAAAGCTCTTTTGTTAACATGTATTCGGTGGATTTGGATTCAGGCTTTTGAACTGAAGTCCTAGATCAATATATACACACACACACACACACACACACACACACACACATATATATATATATATATATATATAGAGAGAGAGAGAGAGAGAGAGAATTCTGTATGCTTTAAGCGACGTGTTCAAATGGTTAATTTCAGTTAACTCTGCCAGTATATAGGTAGCATATATATAAAAGTGTCAAAAAATATTGATAGGATGAAATCCTATATTAGTAAATTCATTGGGGTTCCACGGGAAGTTTAAGTATCAGCAACGTGTTTTTCAAAAAAGAAATGATTCTGGAGGAGACTTGCATAAATATAGTAAATCAAATGAATTCCATGGAGTTCCTTTTATTGATATAGTATCCATTTACTGATTTTGAAGTTCCTGCTAAAAATGTCAGCAGAAAGATCTGAAGAACAATTTAAAACTGAAGGAATCACAAGGGCATTGTGTTTTAAATGTTTGGCTTGTAAGGGATCCTGGAATGAATGAACACATTTCCTTACAACTGTTTTTAACATTATAACATAAGTACATTGTTTTCAGGTAGATTTTAATTGTAGGATTTTTAATGATGCATTAGAAATGGTTACATGAATGTTTCCATGACAGAATTGTGGCGCTTTTGTGATCAGCATTCAGAAATAGGATAGAAAAACAGAAAAATTTCCTAAAATATTCTAACTGTAAAAAAAACACCAAATAAGTATTTTTGCAGTGAAACATTTTGCCTGGCCCACTTACGTGTGTGTGTGTGGGGGGGGGGATCTGTTCCCTTGATAGTAATATATGTGAACTCCAAGATCACTATTATTTGAATTAAAATATAACTGAAACTTTGATTTATGAACAGCTAAGGAGAAAGATAAATTATTTTTAGGATATAAAAAATCTAAATATGTCATCTCAGTGTTCAACATCAGAAACAAATTTTACTCAGGTCTAGTACTCCACTCCCCGACCCCCCCCAAAAAGCTCCATTGCTCTGATCACAGTTTTTATGTGATTGTGCTAAAACTGTGGCAATCCATACATTCATGCCTAAACTGGATAAAATGCTAGATAGAGACTGGAAAAATAAATTGGAATTTATAGAATTCATCTGGCAATTAAAAGCAAATGCAACCAGCCCACCTGGACTGTACAACAATAAAAGTATCTGAAATGTATCAAAGTCTAAATCAGCTATACTTTAAGATGTTTTATACAAGTAATGATATACTTCATTGGATTGTTTGAATGTTCTAACATAGGTAAATATGTGCATTTTTTAGAGTTTTAATATTTTTGTATATAACTTGGGTCACATGACAGGGAAGGTTATTTAAAACAATGTTTGTATGCTTTACATGTTCAGCTGATATCCTGGTAAAAGATTTAAGGAAGAAAGTTCTCAACAAATTTAATAAATACTTGGAGTAGCTGTTTAACATGGATGGACTTTTTTTGTTTTAGTCCTTCAAGCCTAAAGAAAATATCCAGCTACTTAGTTTTAAGACTAAACTTTAAACAAGTCCTGTTTAAATAAAACAGATGCAAGTGCTGCACTGTAGGTCATATTACCTAAGCAAATGTTTACCTCTGCATAGCATCTGTTTTGTTGTTCATAGGCTTATAGGTTCATAGCTAAGTACCTGTTATTCTTTATCTAACTTTGCATTATCCAAGAATAAATTCTGTGTGTGTGTGTGTGTGTGTGTGTGCGTGTGTGCGTGTGTGCGTGTGTGTGTGTGTGTGTGTGTGTGTGTGTGTGTGGTATTTGACATGTGTGTGTGTGTGTGTGTGTGTGTGTGTGTGTGTGTCTGTGTGTGTGTGTGTGTGTGTGTGTGTGTGTGTGTGTGTGTGTGTGTGTGTGTGTGTGTGTGTGTGTGTGTGTGTGTGTGTGTGTGTGTGTGTGTGTGTGGTATTTGACATTGTGTGTGTGTTGTGTGTGTGTGTGTGTGTGTGTGTGTGTGTGTGTGTGTGTGTGTGTGTGTGTGTGTGTGTGTGTGTGTGTGTGTGTGTGTGTGCGTGTGTGTATGTGACGTGTGTGTGTGTGCGTGCATGTGTGTGTGCGTGTGTGTGGTATGTGCATGTAAGTAATCTTAGTGATCTTTAGCCTAGCTCATATAAAAAAAGCCTCTTAGTTGTTCAAGAGAGCAGTGCAATGTCAGCTTTATGACTTTTTGCTCTGAACATGTGCTATGTATGTGTGATAACTATATTGTAGTTCATCATTTCTTATTGCATATTCATTTTTGTCCATTTAATGAACTTTTCAACCAAGGCTAAGCTAGCAGTGAGTCATATCTGAACAGTGTTCTCTTGTAGGCAAATATAAATAAATAACGTAATCTAAAAAATAAACTAAGAGACTAAGTTAAAGGTCTTTTAGTATTAGACATGGTATCAGAGATTAGAGAACAAGAATAGCAAGACAATGATTTTTATCTGATGAAGGAGCACTTAACCAAATTTCACTTCTCCACAATGAGAAGGTAGTGATCCTTAAACAGAAATACATTTGTGAGAAATGTAGTTTGACTGCTATTTGGCAATACAATTTAATAAATGGAAGAAAAGCTGAGAGACAGCTATGTAGTTAGAGAGTCGATTATCCAAACTAATTGGTATTTGGGGTAGTTCAGATAATCAAACCGTTTGGATAATCAAACATACATTGAACCAGATAAAACACTTCTAAAATCTTGTTTTTTTTTTTGGCATGCAGTTAATGCATTTTTCAACACTGAGCGATTCCAGTGGGCAGTAAAGAATATTTTTCACACATGAGCAGGCTACTGGCTCAAAAAAAAAAAAACACACACAAGATCTTTGTTGACCTTATTTGCATATCAACATAGCTCCGATCTTCAAGAATTACTGCTACTCTTAGCCGAAACCCAAGACTGGGAATACCACCCATAATATTTATTGCAGTGCAGCTAAACTTGCTGATGCTCTACTAGATGAAATAATTTAATATGTAAAGTAACTTTTAAATAGACTAGTATTTCAACACAATATTAAAAATTTCAGAATTGATTATTTTCTGAATCCATTTTTTTCTGAATAATATCACATTTGTCTGAAGGGATATATTTCTTTAGGGAAAATAATCTGAGAAAGGTTTTCATAAAATATATGGTGAAGTAGTACATTTTGAGACTTTTGAATCTATTTCCCATTTCAGAAACATCACTTCATAACTGAAAGACAATAAAATGGCAAGCTTAATAATGTACGACAGGAAGAATCAAAAGGACTATATAAACAAGTGGGTAGTTGCTAGATCAGAGCAATGTGAAATGCAGAAGCAAAGGACATTATTTCACTGACAACACTGCAAATGAGAGGAGAGACATATAACATGCAGCACTGAATGCAGGTCTTTCAGAGTCGCCCCATGTCTAGCCTCTGTTATTAAAACTCAAGAAATATTGTCATAGAATAACTTGAATCCAATACAATCACATCTACATAACTTATCTTATTAACATAACTAATCTTAGCAAAAGCAGTTTAAATATTCAATGTAGAACATCACTGCCAAAAGCCACACCTAAGGGATCATCAGCTCTCTGCTTTACCTCAATATATATAAATTGTGTATACTGCAGAAGGTGATTCAAAAACTAAGAAATGACAGCCATGATTTTTTAATAATTACAAGAAGTAGCAAATATTCAGAGTAAATTAAAAATACTATGCCTGATTTAAATTGAAAAAATGGTTAACTGTACAATACATATTACACTGGGACACCCAATTCCTTGAAAAACTAGCCAAACATATCCTTGTTAGTTAAAAATAATAATACATGCACCACCCATGCCTGAATGAAAAAAGACATACAAGTTATTGTCTCTATTTATCAGTTATCATTTTATACCACAAATGGACTACTACAAGGACCTAAACTAAGCATTACTTATGAAGAATGAATGTAGAATTACAGTATAAGCTTGGGAAGAATTAAAATAAAATGCTGTCAGTGCATTCAAGTAAATATATATTCTTAAACTGTGCATGCACTGCCAGTGTAAAATGAAGATGCAAAGACTGTAGTAAATATTGGTTGACAAAAATAGCACTAATTTCAGTTTAAATAAATCACAGGACATATACATACATAAACACACACACACACACACACACATATATATATATATATATATATATATATATATATATATATATATATATATATATAAATACATTCATAAACACACACACACACACACATACATATATATATACATATATATATATATATATATATATATATATATATATAGATATATATATATATATATATATATATATATATATATATATATATATATATATATTCCAAAGCAGTCATCCCATGAAGAAAAACCATGTCTGGGAAATGTGAAATCAAACTTTTATTTAATGAAGCAATCTTAATGTAGTCACATTGAAAATGAACCAGCGTAGAAAACAGGTAAATAAAAATAGTTAACTAGGGGGATTCAATAAACCCTACATGGTAGCAATGAGTTTTGTCTTTAATAAGGGTCTTTTATAGGCGCACACCCCCGTGTAAACAAGGTAAACACTGTGAAATACTAAATACAGCATAAGCAGCTGAATTGCATGCTAATCAAGCAATTCAATACTGTGGAGTTATTCAACACAATATAAAGCAACTGTGTACAAGCCATGCTGGTTTTCCTTCGAATTTCAAAACTTTTGGAATACAGCCATGGAAAGGATTCTACTGGACAAAATTCTAGGGGCTGCTGCTGTTTTAATTCATTTGTATGTGCTACAGGCAGAAACCAATGCTTCTGCTGCTGCCAATAGGCCTAGGCCAAGAAGAAGAGTTTTCAGGACCCATTTAACTTTTCACAACTTACATGACTTGGAAATTGTAGAGTACTAAAGGGTGGATAGGGACACACTACAGGAATGCTGTGATTTCTGCTATCCTCAACTCAGAGCCAGAGCCAATCAAGGGGAACACATCCCTGTGGAGACAAAGGTATGTGAAACACTTAGAATATTAGCTAGTGGTACCTTTCATAGACCAACAGGAGACATGTTGGGGGTGTCACAGGCATCAGCATCCAGGATCCTCCACCAATTCTTGCATGCTATGCTGCAACATGCCAGTGACCACATATATTTACCCCATAGTTTTGAGGACAGGGCCATAAATATGCACAAGTTTTACCATGTAGCACACTACCCTGAATTACTGGGTACCATAAATTGCACACATGTAGAACTTAAGGCACCACCCGGGGAACAGGGGTAGGCTCTACATAAGCAGAAAGAGCTAACACTCTATCAACTGCCAAGTCATGTGAAATACCAAGAGAATCATCTTGAACATGTGTGCTGGCAACCCTGGCAGTTAACATTACTCACATATCTGGTACACCTCCCAACTGTACCAGATGTTTGCTAGAGGGGATATCCCACAAGGTCATTTACTGGGGGAATCCAGATTATACACTAGAACCATGGCTGATGACACCTGTCAGAAATGCATACACACACAAGGAAGAATGCCATAATGAGGCACATGCTCAAAGAAGAAATATCATACAGCACGTGTTTGAGCTGCTGAAGTCACGGTTCCGATGTCTAAATACATCTGCGGGGAGCCCTGCAGTAACATCCACAGACCTTGTAAAGAAATAATTGCAGTATGTGCCATGCTACATCACAACATCCTGAGGAAGCAGCTTCAGTTGGGTCAGCAAGCGGAAGGGCTACACATCCTATCACCAATGCCAAGGTCACCACAGTCACAGTCAGGTGAGGAGTCAGGGGAGAACCACTATCTGCTGTGAGTGTAGGTAGATGTAGGTGTGCTCAGTATGCCCTTGCATTAGCTAAGAGACAATGCATAGCACACTCACTCACCACCTAGGGGCTTAAAACCTTCCTCCTACACACATACATATACTAACATTGATACCAGGCAACTCACACAAACTTCACCTCCCCATGAATTTTCTGTGTACTGCTTGCATCAGAGTCAGCCCTGAACTACAACCATGTCAACTGTAACATTCATAAGGTAGGTCTCAAAACTGCAGTGTATTTTGTAATAATATGAATGGGTAGTATATCCTTGTATTTCACTAATTGGTACTGTAATCAAGTAAAAGGTGGGAGATTGTTACAGAAATGATCTTAACATGTGACAGCTGAGACGTGTGTGACATATCTGTTCATTATTAAGCAGTAGGTGTTAGGCCTCAAAGACTGACACAGTCATACTCCTCAAAAGTAGTGATGGTCACTGCATGGCCTCAGTTTAGCACCATACATTTTTACTGGAAAATCATTAAAGAAAGAAGTTAGAAAGTAACGATACACGTTGCAGTTTCTGACTTCATAACCCTTACAAGATCATTAACAATAAAGTTGGGAAATTTTGATGCTATCAATTGTTTAAATTTCCAAGGCCATTATAAGCCAAAGGTAACATTACCATTTCAACACCACAAATTAAGATATACTAAGCACTTAAGTCAGCTATACACCATGAGCATTAGACACAAAGCTTATGTATCCCTGAATCCAAAATATTGAAAACAGGGATATGGCACAGTTATCATAACTTGCACAGAGTGTTGTGTGTTGGGGGGGGGGGGGGCAGGAGGCCTAGTCTGACACAAAAGGTTGGTGAGTGTGTGCAAGTAGGAAAGAGAAGCAGGCAGACATCTGGATAAACCAACAAATGGCCAGTGAGGGAAAATGAGTTTTAAGCTGCATGGCTGAACCATGTAACTATTGTGTGTATGTCTGTAGGCGTCCTCCAGGTGAAATTGGTGTGTGATTATCTGCATGAACACAGACAAGCTCCATGCTGGTTCTACATCTTGCTATGTGAGACAGGTGTGAGCAATGATGGTAGAGGTGGCAGTTCGTTATTGTTGTCCCTGACCATGAGAACTGGCTCTACCAGGGGTTCTACTGGCATGTCCATGCCCATGGTCAGATGCACTGCTGCTACCTGAATGCAACTGATGTTTGCTGGACAAGCTTCCCTCATGAGGACACACAGGACCATGACCCCCATGGCTTGCCATATCTGGGTTGGACAGTGCACTCACTGATGGAGCAGTGGAAGCACTGCCATTATGGGAGCGTGATCAGGCACTGCCATATTAGCTGACAGCAGATGATGTGATTGAACATTGCCCACGAGAATGCCTTTCCCCTTCCAGCAGATGTTCCATCACAGACAATGCTCATTCCATGACAGACACCCTTCAGTCCATCACAAACACCCTTCGTCCCAACTTGTCATTCATCCAAGCCATTTAATTGACAATATGGTGGAGACAGTCATGCATGTTAACCTTTGCCATATCTACAACCCTGAGCATTTGTCTGGGGTACCTGTGCTTCCATGATAGACCTAAACATACATAGAGTGGCACGGGAAAAGACATCTGCACCATGTGGAGGAGGGACAGCAGGCCCCCTCAGAGCACCCCTATCAACCCTCCTGCATGGTACCTTGCCCACACTTTGGCTATGACCAAAGTCAACAGGCACTGAAGTTGCAGTAGCCACACTTCCCTGATTAATGGCCACACGGTCTACATGTCTGATATCTGAGGGCTCACTGGAATGGTTAGGCACATGCTTACTGGCTGTGTCTGATGGAATTGCAAGGGATGACTGTGTGTCAACCTCAGTGTCAGATTCAACCTCTGCACCTCTAACTGTGCCTCTGTTTGGCCACCATCATCATCAGAGTCTGCTGATACACTGACATCAGGTTGCAGAGAACATACACTTCCACTGTCATGATCACCTGTGATGAAAAGCAACACACACAGGAAAATATTAATACCTACATAACTATAGTCCAATATATGCTAACAAGCTAACAGTGCTGCCACTATTACAGGCAGTACAGCAATACACACAAAATGCCTGACATCAACAGCACACACAAAAATATTTCTTTAAATTATGCAGTAGTAGTGACAAAAAATGTTTGGCTTACAGTCAGCAGGTGACATTCCCCTCTGCAAGGCAGATAGATATTCCTGGAAGAACTTAAGTAAAAGGTAAGGGCAACATCATGACACTTTACAGTAACACAGAGGGTAATGCTTTTATCCCTTTATATGTCCATCCATTAACTATACTTTCAACAAGGACATGGCTGACAACTCCAATCTAAGCTAGTAACTGCAGCAATCTTCAATCCCCCCCAAAAAATCATGTGACCCAAAAGTACATTATTGATTTCAATTGCTTTACTATACAACTGTATTCAACTGTTGAGAAATCAAAGTCTACATGGAAGATCCAACTGAGATGTGCTTTCTGTCTCTGAAACTGTTGCTCTGACATCCAGGTCATGATGTACTGCACTTTCCTGTGAGTTGACTGGATTCCAGATATTGGCCAGGAACTTTTCATTCGGTGTTAGTGGTGGTTCCCTAGCAGGCCCTCCCTTGGTATCCATCTGGTCATGGCCCACTGCAGCTACTCTCCTCTATGCAGATGTGATCATGTCAGTGGCCCTGTGGTGCACCTGCTCATATGGCCTGCTATGCTCACACATGGCATTCACATCATCAAGCATCTGGCACCAAGTTTGCATCCTGCATGCCATATCTTCCCATCCCCTTTCCAGAAGAAAAGCACAATGTTGCCCAAAAGAGTCCACTACACTTGTTTCTCAGCATCAGTGAAGGGGGTCTCTGAGGATTGACACCCCTGGATGGCATACTCCTCCTAGGTGTCCTAAAAGAAAACAGAAGTATAATACACATAAGTATCAGATAACTACAAAATAAATGTTTCCAGATAAAACAGAAAAGATAGCCACTCAGTATTACCCAGTGGAGAAAAATAAGACAGTCTAGAGATGTGAATTATGAACAACAGACAAAATGTAAAACAAGGAAAGTAACAATACCAACATATCCTTGTTTGTGCCATAAGAGTAACTCACCTTTCCCCCCCCTAAAAAGAACAGAATATCCTTCTTTGTGCCATAAGAGTAATTCATCTTTGCTGCCCCCTAAAACAACAGTCTATCTTTGTGAGCCATAACAATAACTCAACCCCCCCCCAAAAAAGAAAACAGGTAAATGACACTTTTTGCTAACAAGTCATCTTTAAAATGCTAAAAGTGATATCAAAGGAATTGTCTCTGAAATGTTTGCACATGTTTATCACAGAGCAGTCTATTTTCATATATTGGCAATTATGTATACCTGTGAAATGGCTTGAAAACATGTCAATTCCATCAGTACACTTGTAACCAATGCATACAGGTAAAAGTGTAAAAGCCTTTGCTTCAGATTGTGATGATGTGAAGTAGTGTCAGTTATACCAGGAGGAGTAGGGCAGTGGATGTTTAACATATGCCACCATAGCTAGCTGGAGTTTTGTAAAGAATTATATGTCATTTGCAGATCAAACTGATTGGTACAGGTACTTGTGTTGAAAATGTATTTGTAAAGTTGCTTGTGTTAAAAATGTACCAACAATGGGTCCTGCTGGACAGAAAAGAAATACACCTGTATGTCAGACTGCACTGCAACTGTTGAAATGAATATATTGTAACAGAGGATACTGGAAGAAAAAGGGTTAATCTCAGCCCAGCAAACTTTGAAAAATAGTCTGAAATTAAATGACCTGGTTTAGGCTATAAAGATTGTATCTTACCATTCTGATTGCAGCCAGAGACAAAATGTCTGTGAAAACCAGGACTAAGAATTCTACTGTATTGTCCTTAGGGGGCAACTAATTTCTACCCTAGAAGGGTATAAGCGCTTGAATTTTTTTAAGCTTCTAGATGCTATAACACATCTTAGCAGAGGTGTGTGTGTGTGTGTGTGTGTGTGTGTGTGTGTGTGTGTGTGTGTGTGTGTGTGTGTGTGTGTGTGAGAGAGAGAGAGAGAGAGTGTGTGTGTGTGTGTTATGCCACATATGTGCTAGATTCTGGTTCATTTGCTAATAAAAGAGGTACTGTGGGAACCAGAAGTCAGATGACTGGGTGTTTGTGATGTCATTATGTAAGCCAACACTGTGAAGTTTTAATACTAGATAAGAAAGAAGACTCAGAGCATTCTGTTTTTAAAACCTGATGAAAAAGGACCACTCACCTACTTCACCTTGCCTTGCTTTAGTAAGTAAATTGGTAATAGTAATCCTTTAGATCAGTCAGCATAATATAATGACATTAGTTATTAGATTAGATTAGACTTTTTGGACATAAAGCTTATTAAAACTTCTGAAGGGTTGGAAAGTAATATTTACAGAAAAGAGACATATAGTAATTCATTATTACATTTTTCAAGTTGTCATCCTTTACACCAGCGTAGAAGTGTGGTGAAAGGACAGATGGTTCGTCTGTCTCGACTCATGAGCAACAATATGACATACCAGGAAGAGATGTATAATCTGGTAGGGATGTTTTGGGATAGAGGATATCCATTGAAATTGTTGATATCAGTTAGAAATGAGGTGATGAGAAGAAGGGAAACATCATTTTCACCCATTTTGAAAGATTTGGGTGGGACAGTTGGTACAATTGAAGGACCTGAATCCCTTGATTTTAGAGCCTTTGATTCCAGAGCTCTTGTTTTGAAATACAATTATCAGACACCTCAGATTACTGAAATTATTAGAAAAGCATGGGATTCAGCATTTGATGCAGAAGTTAAAAATGAGTTAGGACAGACACCACGGGTAATATTTTACAGAGGTAAGAATATTAAAAATTTATTAGAAAGACCAAAAGAAAAACACACATGCTCACGTATGTATAAATGCGGGACTTGTAGATACTGTAAATATATTAATGATGGACCTTACATGACTGTTTGGGGATATAATTAAACAATTCCATGCCCGGGTAAATGTTGTTGCAATTCTAGGATGGTTGTCTATTTGGCAACATGCACAATATGTTTTGGTTTTTATGTAGGAAAAAACATCCGGAGGTTAAGAAAAAGGATAGCAGAACACCTTAGGGCCATTAAAAACAAGGATATTCATAATGCCTTATATTCACACTCTATTGTGTGTGGCAATGTTAAGAGGTTCATATTTTTTGTTGTTGACCGTGTATTGACAAGTGAAAGATGGGGTGATGATAACATTAGAGTTGAGTCCTTGGAATATAAATGGCAAGTTTTATTGAATGCTACATTATTCCCTGGACTCAATTATCACATTTCTATTATGCCCATATTGAAGCAGAGGGCAATGGATGTTTGATGTTTGTGTCAGTCTATAAGTACTGACTCTGAGTTTTTTTATCTTTATTCTATATTGTTGTGAAACACTTGATTGACATTATTTATAACTATTAGTATTATTATTATTTATTTATTCTTTGAGATTTTAACAATTTCATGAATATCTGCTTTATAAATGTTTGTATGGGTGTGGGGTTGCCACCTTTTCAAATGCCCAAAGTGGGACTTTTTTTGTAAAAACATCAGATTTTGCAGGGCAAAACATATCCACGGCAAGTACAAATGAAAGAACTTCACTTTTTTGCCAAAATAAAAACTTATTCTTGTAGCATTTGAGTTGCTTATTCTGTTTCTTATAACAATTAGGTGTTTCAGATACAACATAACTGTTTTATGCAGCAATTAAAGAAAATACAGGAAATATTTTTGTCCTAAAATCTCAGGACATTTGCCATTTTTTCAATTTTTTTGCAGGACACAACTGCCCAAAGAGGGACTGTCCCTCGCAAAGTGGGACAGGTGGTAACCCTATATGGGTGCGATTTTATTTATTTTTTTCTTATTATTATGTTGTGTATGTATTTAATTAGGAAAGAATTTTGATAGGTCATTTCAAAAGTTCAGTGGGTATTTAAAGTTTGTGATTTGATGCTCCTTTTACTCTGAAGAAGCCATTGCATTGATGGTGAAAGCGCTTAGTATATTGGAGCTTGTTGTTTAGCTTTTCATTATACGGCACTCGGCACAGTCCGTAATTGTTTGGTTTCATTTTTACTCAGTGTTTATCCTCTTGGGTTTTTGTTTTATTTTAAAATTCTTCCTATGTTTTCTAGTGATTTGACCTCTAAGTTCTTCTGCATGATCAACAGCAGTAGTTTCTGAGTGATCATTTATGTGATCTTTTGGAACTACTATTCTCATCTCATCTTCTTTCTACAAATCTGAAATAATTCTACATGCTTTGTCATATTATTGTTTCTGTCTTTTCCCATTTCTCCTAAGCAATCGTGCAACATTACCTTAATGTTCTGGAATTCACAACTGGCAATAGACAACCTGCTTCTAAGCTTCCTCCTCATGACTGATAACACTGTGTATGTTCCGTTCACTAAAAGAGAGTTTTTCTATTATTCCAACTGTAACAAATTGCACCCCAATGTACTATTGCTACCACACGTCTTCATTTTTTTTCCAAACATCTTTATTGGATTATCACTTGTGACACAGACAAATTTACATTCATATAAAAGCAAACAAACTATATTCACATGACACACATTATACTTCACATATATTGCTATATATCATATAACCTAAGCAATATTACATATTCAAGCCCTGCCTTCTTAAAGCAAGAAACATCTTTATTAAACCATCACTTACTACATAGCCAATCATACATTTATATAAATGAAAACAAACCACACCAACACAATTCTAGCTTCAAGCATTTTACATTACAAACCATGCTGACACATTCCTAGCTGCAAACATTATACATCACTTATAATCTACCCAATTTTTCTCACTCAGACAATATGTAGCTCATTTAAGTCTTGCTGCCTTTTATACCTCATTCCTCCCTTGTATGTATTGTTCCCACAATTCCCATTTTCACCTCTTCATTAGAATCTTGACTATTTCAGTTATGCTGGTGAAGGGGGTTACAAAAATAACGTTGTAGAATAAGATTTTTTGTTTTTTGTTGTCTTTGTTGCAATAATATGATTCTTAATTGTACCTGGTGACTTGCTTACATTATTATGCAAATTAATAGATTAAAACTGTCTTGAGTCTTAAGATGGCAGAGCAAAGTTCTAAATTAGTGATGTTCAGACCCCTCTCTCTCTCTCTCTGTACATATATGTACATGCGTGTGCATGTGTGTGGTGTGTGCATATGTGCGCATGTGTGCGTGTGTGCATGTGTGCGTGTGTGCGTGTGCGTGTGCGTGTGTGTGTGTGTGTGTGTGTGTGTGTGTGTGTGTGTGTGTGTGTGTGTGTGTGTGTGTGTGTATAAATTTTGTTTTGGTCCATTTCTCACAAAATTGTGGTCTTCTGCAAATTAGTGACAAATCATTAAAGACTGAAGTTAGAAAATAATGACAGACATTTGAGTTTCAGATTTCATACCCTTCAGAAAATTCATACTAATGCAAAACCTACTATTCTATTATCTTTCTAAGTTTATAAGAGCAATATTTAAAAATTGTCCTCATTTTTGGATGTTTGTCCCACTTCTGTTTATGGGTTTGTCCCGAGTTCTTGCTCTGAGTTTGACAGGTATGACAAATGTGTCAAGGCCATCACCATCAGCCAGAGACATTTCAAATTGTGACATACTTGTTGTACCCCACTTCTTCATGTAGTGACTCTGGATGTGTCCAAGCATGGCAAGGAGCAGTTATGCACTGTATCCCCCCATCCAAGGTAGACACAAGCAGTACAGTAGCTTTTCATCTGTCCTTGATTTTGAAGAATTTTCTGGTTTTCTGTCATATTTTTATTCTGTTGATTTATGCTTCTTATTATTCAGAAAATGGATGTTGTTGCAGTGCCTGTTGCTTTGTGTTTAAGTAACAATGCTTTAATAACCATCAGGTAAGCATGTCTGAAATTGCAAAATGCAAATAGCTTTAATAAGCATACTGTTAAACATTTATCAACACTGAAAGTATTTCCGTTGTTGCCATGCAGAGAATATTTACATAACTAGATAACTTATAAGCCTTAGGTATTGAAATACATATGACAGTATTTGTACTAAAGGACAGGATTACAGTATTTTTAGAAGCTCATTACATTTGTTGGAGACTTCCAGTCATCTTTGCAGGCTTTACGAGTAAACTAAACAGAATGCCAATCTAGTGTGGTCCATAACCTGTGCAGTAATCCTTTAAGCAATTTATCTTGAGCTTGTTTCTTGTTTGCTGTTCATTTTTTACTTTGATCATGTTTTCCACATGAAACAAGTAGATATTGTCAGGCAGCAGGTCTTTTTTTGGATAAGGCACATTTTTACAAGTGGGGGTATCACAGAGATTGCTACTTTCAGCATGTTACTTGGTAATTTTATAAAGCCGAAGAAAAATTATAATTAGAACTGCAGTGCAAGGAGAAGTGGTTTGAGTTGAGTGCTGCTTGCTTTTTATACTTGATTTTAACTGGCATTCCAGTATTGTATTTAAAAAGTAATTTATTGCTTCATGCCTCACAACCTTTTTGTTTCCATCTAAATATTAAGTAAGCTGTCATGTAGCCAGTGCATTGGAATATTTTTTTTCATTCTCCGGTTCATTTTTATTGGATGTTCATAATTATGGTTTGGCAACCAGGGCAGCATATTTAATTAAAATCCCAGTTTTTGTGGTTTTGAGCATAGCCTCACCCCTTTCTTGTTGGCCACACCCTTTCCCATTCGCCCCACGCATTCAGCGGTCTCCTGCAGCCCTCCTTTGATTTTAAGTCACTAGCCATCACTGCTTTCAACTATTTGCAAAACAAGAAAAGGTCATGTCAAAACTGCAATGGTAGACTGTGTGGAAGCAGACGTCATACCCATAAGAGCAAACAAGCAATTACCAAACCAGTCTCCCAACTGTTTATGTTTGGCAGAACATTATTAACACCTTTCCCCCATGTGCGGGCCTTTGTCTGATTGTCATATGTGGGCTTCAGGGCCAATACCCTACTAACGTCATAGCAACCTATCAACCTATACACAACTGTCCGTCAGTGGTTCACCACATTACTCTGTATTGCTCTGCCACTGACATACCTGGAAGTCACAGTGCTATGTGGAATATACTACACATATAATGGACATTTCTAAAAAGGACTCTGTACCCACACCCATACCTCTCAACCTCTGACAGCAAGACATCTGGACAAGGTCATGAATAAAAGTGAGACAAAGGCCCAATGATAGGCACATGTTATAAATATTGCCCTTGCATACTGAGAAAGTTGGTAGAATAACAGGTTTTGCATTAGCAGAAATTGTCTGAAGGTTATGAAGTCTGAAACACTAATGTCTGTCATTATTTTGTAATGTCAGTCTTCAATTATATGCAACTAACTTGCCATAAAAACACAAGTTTATGTAGACTAGACAAAACTTCTACACAAACACCTGGACAATCTGCCAAAAAATGTACAGTTGAGAGGTATGGCCACACCAGGATATGACTTTTCAGGTAAGAAGAATACCACACAAGTAGGAGATCCCCAGCAAGTATATCACCAAGTTGCTGGACAGTGTATACAGCTTCATCAGTCAACTGGCTGTAGCCACACCTCTCAACTGGCCTTTTTGGGCAAGAATGTATATAGTCGGGCTCATAATATTGATCTGTGAATCAAACATATTGTATTCCTCTGGTAAAGCACTGTGATGATCTGAGGATGTCTGTTACTAGGTAATGACACAATACATTCCAGTGTCAGCCTTCAGATATGTCAGAAAATGTCTGCTAAAACAAACTCAGTATCTCTAAGAAAATCCTGTTTACTTTTGAGAGGTATAGCTATAGCACACAAAACCCGAGACAGGAGTACAACTATCTCTGGAATGGATTCCCATTCTCACTATAGAAGGTCACACTGGGCATGCTCCTACACTGAGAATCACAGGCTATGTCAGAACCCACATCAGACTATATAACTGTATTGTGCAAATATGTCTTTGCATACAGACAGCTATGTACACCTTAACTGTCCCTGCACTCACCCATCAGACAATGTTACACTCAGCAAGCTGTAGGTGGCTCATATGTGATATATCTGCATCTGTTGCATGTGATACACAGACATATATATGGGCAACATATAACAATATGTCAGGCATACACACACATAGATGTGGGAAAGAGAGAGACAGACAGTGATATATATATATATATATATATATATATATATATATATATATATATATATATATATATAGAGAGAGAGAGACAGACGCAGGGGGACACACAGAGAGTTAGTCATACACATGGATACCCTGAATGGCTTGGAGTGATGTCCTGCTGTGGACAGTGGCATACCGGTCATAACCAGTTGCATGTGCCAGCATGAAGGTGAGCTCTATTGTGTAATAGTACTGAGGTGGGGGTTATAATATCACATCACCTGCCTGTGTGGGTGTGTGTGGGGGGGTGTCTGCAGGTTTAAGTATTAGGAGGCCATTCCCACTCAGTACACTTCCCATTGCCCTACTTCACAATATCTGCTGCTGCCATTCACATTAGAAGTACTATTGGAAACATGGTGGCCTTATAAGCTCTGTAGCATGTGCGCTAACTGTGTAACACTATAGTACAAATAACTAGATAGGTAGGAGTTCTAATCTCAGTCCTGGCAACTGTGTGTGTGTGTGTGTGTGTGTGTGTGTGTGTGTGTGTGTGTGTGTGTGTGTGTGTGTGTGTGTGTAAGTAGGTGAAACAGTTGTAGGTCATTCCAACCCAGTACACTTCCCAGTGCCCTACGTTAGCAGTCCTGCTAATGTTAGTCACCTTAGAAGTATCTTTGCACATCCACAGCCCTATAATTTCCATGGCGTGTGCAATAACTATGTAACAGTAGAGTACAAATAACTAGATAGACAGGGCTTCTATTCTCAGTGCCGGCAAATTGTGTGTGTGTGTGTGTGTGTGTGTGTGTGTGTGTGTGTGTGTGTGTGTGTGTGTGTGTATGTACAAGCATTTGTAAGTGGGTATGTTAGTAGGACAAAGTATTTTGCAGACTTTCCCACCCAAAACGCTGCCCTACTTTAGCAGTCCTGCTGATGTCATTCACCTTTGAAGTACCTTTGGACAGTTATTAGCTCTATAAGCTCTGTAGTGCATGCAATAACTGTGTGACATTATAGTACATATAGCTAGATAGGCAGGTTTACATTCCGAGTTCTGCTAAATGTGTTTATGTTTGTATGATGAAGTATTTTGAAGACATTCCCTCCCACAACACTTCCCAGTGCCCTACTTTATCAGTCTTGCTGATGTCATTCCCCACAGAAGTACCTTTGGACATTTGTTAGCCCTATAAGCTCTGTAGCATGTCTGATAACTGGATAACACTATACTATAAATAACCAGATAGGCAGGGTTCCTTTCCCAGTTCCAGCAAATGTGTAAGTGTGTATGTTAGTAGGATGAAGTATTTTGTGGACTTTCCCACCCACAACACTTTCCAGTGCCCTACTTTAGCAGTCCTGCTGATGTCATTCCCCTTAGAAGTATCTTTGAGCAGTTGTTAGCCCTATAAGCTTTGTACCATTTGCAATAACTGTGTAACACTATAATGCAAATAACTAAATAGGCAGGGGTTTCATTCCCAGTTCTGGCAAATGTGTATGTATGTGTAAGTGTGCATGTTTGTAGGATGAAGTATTTTGAGGACTTTCCCACCAACTACACTTCCCAGTGCCCTACTTTAGAAGTCCTGCCGATGTCATTCACCTTAGAAATACATGTGGACACTTTTCAGCCCTATAAGCTCTGTAGCCCATGCAATAACTGTGTAACACTATAGTACAAATAACTAGATAGACAGGGGTTCCATTCCCAGTTCTGGCAAATGTACGTGTGTGTGTGTGTGTGTGTGTGTGTGTGTGTGTGTGTGTGTGTTTCTTTGTAGGTGAAGCAGTTTTAGGCCATTCCCAACCACTACACTTTCTAGTGCCCTACTTTAGCAGTCCTGCTGATGTCATTGCCCTTAGAAGTACCTTTGGGCAGCTCTCAGCCCTATACACTCCATGGTGCATGTAATAACTCAGTATCAATATAGTTCAGATAATTAAATAGGCATGGGTTCTACTGTCTGGTCTGGCAAATGGTAGTGAGTGTGAGGGCCTTGTGTGTGTGTTGCGTGAGTGGGGTTTGTCTTACAGATATGCAGAAATGCCATCAAGGCTGGTTTGGAGCTGTTCTTGTATGCCAGACACAGGTCACCTATGATCAGTCTGTATGAGACTGAGTACAGGAACAGGGTTTTCTGCCTATCTGTATGGGATAGATGTTGCAGACCCTGGATTTGCCTGGTCAGGAACCTCTGTTTTCTCTGCATCTGCTGGATTTGCTTGGCAAGGTACATGCCAAAGGAGCCATTGTATTCAGTAATGCGTCTGATAAGGGTGGAGTACAGGGATGTTGTGGTGTCCTGGTTCCTGGATAACATACCAGTATTTGTGAGGTGGGCCATGTAGACAGCCTTCCATACAATGGTACCCACATGGTGGGGAGCTGTCAGATTGCTACCAATGTTGCACAAATTGCCTTATACCTGATTGCATGCTCAGTACATTGTTATTACAGTCATAATTAGTGTGGATGACATCTACCACAACCGGGAAAGTGATGCATTTCCTGGCATTCAGTTTGAGGCAATGCTTCTTGCACAAGTCATTCATTTGGTTAATGGCCTCTTGGAGGATGCTCACATCAGTAGGGGAATGTCAGACAATGGCCAACTTGCAATCATCTGTAAACCTGGTCAGCCACAGACCACTGATTTTGTCTTGTACCTCAGAAGTGTATATCTAAAACAGTAGAGGCCCCCAGACCGATCCTTGAGGTACAGTGCTCTGTAAGAGTCTACTACTAGTGGAGGCTTCCACTACTTTGACCAAGTGGGTACTATCATTGAGCCAGTTAGCTAGCCATCTGGTGACTTACAGGTTGATGCCTAGCTATAGGCTTATGTATCATGGCCATCTGGGGATTATTGTGAGAGATTTGAGCTAGGTGAAGATAGGCAGTGTGCACCATCCTTCCCTCGTCCTTGTGTTTGTTGACCACTTCAGAGAAGTTGACCAGCTTTAACAGGCCTGATCTCCCTTTGACAATACCACACTGTGTGATTGCTGATGTCCCTTTTTATAAGGTCCTTGATATTGCCTTCCATGCCCTTGCAGATCAGGCTAGCTAGGCTGATGTGCATATGACTGGCTGGGTCAGTGGATTGCCCCACCTTTGTATATAGGGATGATAGTGGCTGTCCACTGTGCAGATGGGATGACACTGGTGCTCAGGCTTTGGTTGACCACAGTGTGTAATGGAGCTGACAGCTCATGCCTGAATTCATGTAGGATGCAGCCAGGGATGGTATCAGGCCAATGAAGACTTCTGCATATTGTCTTTGTGAGGGCATTACAGACCTGCTTCCTGATAATGAGGAGAGGGGGGCAGGTGCTGTGCATGTACATGTGTACCAATGGGGGACGGGGGTGATGTTTACACTTAACCTGTCTACAGCAGGTGAACTATATCTATGCTGTATGTATATGTCGTGTTATTGACCACCACTACAGAACAGATTTGGGTGTTGCCTCTGGGATTGCAGTCAAGAAATCTCTGTGCATTCATGTTCAGGTAGAATAGGTCATGTACACTATGGTTGGGTAGTTAAATCACTAAGGAGCAGGGTAGATGGTTGAATCTTAACAGATCCAAGGAAGTCCAGATAGATGAAGTGGGTGTTCAGAGTGATGGTTGGAGATCTGTAGCTAGCTATGATTTGAGTAGGTGTTCTGTCAACAGTTAACTGCACTTGGGATGTCTCCCATGAGTCATAGTGTTTGGCCAGCCTGGAGGTGTGTATGTGTATGATAATGTTTAAAACTACACCTCCTGTGGTTTAGCAGCCCTCCATTTGGGGTCTAAACGTATGGTGGGATCACAGTAACCTGGCAAGGTTAGTGTGCTCTCCACAGCTGTAGACCAGGTTTCAGTGACTTCGCAAAAGTCAGCATCCTCCAGGACAAGGTATGCTCGCAATGACATGAGTTTCATGCTAAGACTCCTAGCTCCTGTTAGAACAAGGCATCTGCACACAGGCACACATCAATGGTGGGCAAAGGCTGAAAGATAGTGACACTTTATAAATCTAGCTGTAACACACTTAGACGGTTTCAAATTCACAGGAATACTCAGCAGAATGTGACATCTGAGATTCAAATGTATGTTATTATGTTATGACTTCAGTCTTTACTTGCTTGCCAGTGATTTGCCAGACAATACACAACTCTATGAGGCATTTTCTACAAATATGAGGCAAACATTTGATCAGTCTGCACCACTCTGGACAGTTGAAAGGTACGAGCTCAGTATATAACATACAGTTCAACACACACTTCTGGACCAGTTGTTTACTATGCACATACCATATATAAGTGTCTTACATTTGTAAGACAAGCATATGTATCATGGAAGCATTCACAGGTGCCATATGGATATTTACAGAATCCCAGGTAGCTGGGCTAGCAGTGTCACAGTCAGTCTTGGACAACAGACTCTCCAGTAGTGGTCATACATGAGCTGACTTTTGCTGGGGTGGCTCAGGGGCCAGAGCTCTGATCTATGTCACTGCAGACAGGGCCAGCAGGAATGGCTGTAGGTGCCAGACAGCAACATGTGAGTCCAGCAAGTCTTGTTGCAACCTAGTGTTTAACTGCCTTTTCCACATTATTGCATTCCCCCTTCTGCATTCCATTGCATGCATAATTGATTGACATACCTGTTCTAGTGCTGAAAAGTTTCCTCAGAATAATGCAGATGTTTAGGTTCATGTAGTCGCAGTCTGTCTTTGTGTAGACAGGTTCAGACCTGTTTTGCATAGGCAGCAGCTTGCCTTTGTAGGTAAAACTCATGAGCAGGTGATGGCCTGTGCACAAATTGGTGTCTCCCACTTGCTACTTGATACGGGTCTATATTATAACCACGAAAGCCCATTTCAGCGAATATGTAAACGTCGACAAATATTGTGCAAACAGCGAATGCACCGAATGCCCGAAACCGCAAAATTCAAAATCTCGAATCGGCATAGTTGGCCCTTCTGCGATATAGCTCCATGAGGTAAGTGTGCGATAGTTACGGACCTTAGGGTTAGGGTGTGGGTTAAGGTAAGTGCATAGATAGTGATGCATGTAAGGTTTAGTGTAGGTTTAGAAGTAGGGTTTTGTTAAGTGTATGTGTGTGGATTATTTATTTTGTTTGGGTATAGCTCATTAAGGTATGTGTGCGATAGTTACAGACCTTAGGGTTAGGGTGCGGGTTAAGGTAAGTGCATAGATAGTAATGTATGTAAGGTTTAGTGTAGGGTTAGAAGTAGGGTTTCGGTTAGTGTATGTATGTGGTTTATTTATTTTGTTTGGGTGGGTAGTATGTAGTAAGTGATGGGGTTGCCCAACTATGCCTGTTCGAGATTTTGAATTTCGCGGTTTAGGGTGTTCAGTGTATTTGCAGTTCGCGCAATATGTGTCATGTATTTGCTCAAATGGACTTTTGCAGTTATGATATAGACCCTTTGATACAGAGCAGCTGTGTTGTGTTTCCATTAGCCAATGCCATAGCAACACAGTGCTATAATTAGGTCCTTCATGTGGGCCTTGCCATTTTTCTCTGCCTGTGAGGAGTACATTATGGGGGTGTGGGGGCTACAGCTTTACATAAGGTAAGTGGAAATACCTCTCAGAACAAGAAATGTGGAGACAGCCACACAACATGGTAGACAAAGGTCAAGCACTGGGTACAGATTGTAAGTAAGTATTGCTGTTATACACATAGAAGATTGATGGATTACCAGGGTTTGTCTGGACATGCATGGTCTGTGTGACTTGATGTCCAACAGTGATATGTCACTGACATACCTCTCACCTGTCCAGATGTCCACAGAATGCCCACAGGTTTGTCTCTTACATTTTGTCTGTTCCTCAAGATGATTTCTGTTTTTGAGAAATCAGTAGGATAATGCAAGGATTGAAGTCAGTAAATGTTGACATCCATTTGTGTTTCCAACATATCCTTCAGGGATGTTATGTTACAACAAAGCCTGTAACACCAGCAACTGTTTCAGTTTGTAACATCATTATGTGAGATATGTCCCTCTTTTCACCCCCCTGTCCCCCAAGTATGTCAGGCTTTGTCCAGATGTCTTGCTGTAAGAGGTTCAGAGGGATGGTATATCATTATTTAGTGACTTCACTCCTGATATCATTCCAGTGACATAGCAGACTCCTGGAAGTGGTATGTAGCAGTGGGTATGAATATGGTCCTACTCCCTGGACATTCTGTGTAACTCTGTATAGTTGAGAGTTAGGTATGTCTGGCCATTGTTAACAATCTGTCAAGACTGTGTAGCAGTTTAGTGTGTAAATGTTTGTTGGGCTGAGTAGGGAGAGTGGCAGATGTGAGTGTCATGGATCCTTTCCTGTCTGACTGTGCATGCTGCTACAGTTGCTGGTGGTATATCAGGTGTATATGCTTGTAGGGGCAGACTGATAAATGTCTTGAAACACCTCAGGATTCCCAGTAGACTGTAACTTGGGGCAGTATATGTGGGTGTAGTGTGTGACTGGCAATCAGGATATGTTTGTTCAGTCGTTATACTCTAGAGTTCAGTTGTAATACTGGTATGTTAGTGTGACTTTGGTGCAAATGGTTGTAGGTGGACAATTTCCACCGATGTCTGCTTTTCCCTTCAGTTACATCCCTGTAGTACATGATATATTTACAAGTGCATGGGCAATTTCCCAGAGCTGATTTGGGGTAGTGTCATGTTGGTCTGACTGTAGTTCAGAATGTGCTGGGTGACATAGTTGACAGCTGTCAGTTGTTTTTTTCTTCTGTTACATGATTGCAATCATACCTCTCCACTGTCCAGATGTCTATACACTGTCCGCATGTGTGGCTCATGTGTTTGGTCTGTTCCCCATAACAGTTGTGGGTTTCTGACAAATCACTGGGGTAATGTGAGCATTGACATCAGTAAATGATGACAATCATTTGTGTTTCAGACCTGGAATCTATCAGAAAATATATGTTAAAACACACCATGCTACTCTAGCAGACTTCTACATTATAACAGCCATATTTCAAATATGTCACTATTGTTTGTCCTTTATCCCCCCACTTAGTCAGGATTTTTGCAGATGTCTTGCAGTAAGAAGTATAGTATATATATATATATATATATATATATATATATATATATATATATATATATGTGTGTGTGTGTGTATATGTATATATGTATATATGTATATATATATATATATATATATATATATATATATACATATATATATATATAAAATATATATATATATATATATATATATATATATATATATATATATATATATATATATATTTTTTTAATATATATATATATGTTTATATACATATGAATATATATGCATATGTGTATATATATATATATATATATATATATATATATATATATATATATATATATATACATATACATATATACACATATATATGTATATCAGATTACTATGGATATGTATCTTTCCCTTATGTTAAATGACTGTTGTGCATGATATGTTTGTAAAAGCATTACAAATTCCCACAGCTCATATATTGTAGTGGTACGTTGCTGAAATTCTAATGCACTGTGTCCTGGGTTTGAGAGTAGACAGGGCTGATTATGTTGTTGCTGGGCAGAACAAAGGCTGATGGAGATAGAGAGATTAAAGTACTTTTAAGCAGTTGTAAGTGGGTTTGTGTGGTTTTGCTCAAAGTTAAGCGTTGCTAACAGATGGTTAAGTCCTTTTAGCTTTGCTTTGCAGTGCTTACTCCTGCTTACACCCATGCTAATTTTAATTAAAGTAAGGTGATAGGAAAGTGGTAAAATGGGGGCAAGCAGTGAGTAAAATATTAGGAAAACCAGCTAGGGATGTGCAGAACTGGTGTAAGAAAGGACTAGAGCTCTACATTTGTACTGCAGCAACAGCTGTGACTGATGTTGAAAATTTGGGACTTAGAGCTTCACACCCCACGGGGGGAGGGTGTTGGCAACATACATTTGTAAGTAAATTTCAGTGTTGATTGATTTATGTCACTGGACATGGGGATGAAATGTAGAGCTATGTATGGGGCAATGATTTTTTTGTGAGACAGATGCCTTTTTTTTTATTAAGGTGAAAGTGGGATGTTGGCAAGGGCTGTAGGTATATTTGGAGAAGTAGGCTGGGAAGGATAGGTTGCATTTGCAGACAGACAAGACACATGAGACAGCAAATCTGGGTGGTATATGACACATGATAGGGGAGGGTGGGTGGGAATCAGAGGTTCATGAGCCCCCAAATGGATACAGTGAGACTGAGGTCCCCACCCATGGGCCATCACCAATGCACCTTCATGGCCCCAAAGGTGGCTGTGCTCAGGGCTGGACAACAGCAGCAGCCTGCCCCTTCAGGTGTTCCAGGCAGCCCTCTATCTGGTGCAGATGTCCATCCAACTCAGAGTGGATGACACTGAGCACCATACCCTGGAACTTGCTGCGGGTTACAGGCTCCTCTCCACACCCGCACCTGGGGGGATGGGCCCCGTCCCCTGAGGCAGTTCCACCTGAAGGTAGTGCAGGACTAGCAGATGAGGAAGTTCCAGGTTGGGTCCCAGATGTGCTGGGGTCCGGTGCCATGGCTGGATGGGGAGGGGTAGGTGGATCTGTCAGGATCTGCCTTCCCAAATGTGCTATGGTGCTGAGATTATCCAAGATATATTGGTTAGTTATGAACTAAACATTTCAAAATTAGTTATAACAGCATGCATGGGTGTTACAATTAACCCAAACCAACAGATATGAAACAGTTGCAAAGCAAACAGAACTCATGCATAAATGGGACAACAGTAAGCATTTTAACAGCATGCAAGTTACACTGATGGCAACAGGCCACCAATAACAGTATTTGAACAAGGTATATTAATATGCAACCAGTTAAATATATGAACAATAATAGAACACATGTCCCAACAATAGGTTTTGAGAACAACATACCTGTAGTATATGAATAATAATTACTGATGCAGATGAGGGGTGAGTGGAGAAAAAAAACTCCATTAACAACTGCATAGGCTTCCATTTTTCATAACAGTACTACTCAATACTCTACAGATCTGTCCTCACTTTACATCTACCTATACTCCATAGCTTCTGTATCACGTACATACCCATAAGACTGTCAACCTGTAATAGTGTTGGGCAGACTGGGGGGACAATAGCTACATTACTAGAGGGGGCTTGTACATGTCAGGGTTACATAGTTGACAGAGAAGGGGGTACCCTGCACTGATGTGTGAGTTTGCTATTGGCATACTTCCCTGGATTCCTATCTGTGACAAAGGTTATTGACAGCAGTGACCACTAGCCGTGCCAGCATGACACTTGAAGGACATGTATTGGGGAGAGTGCATGGTGTATGTACTTATCCTGCTGTCATTTGCAGGCATATGGGTTTGGACAGTGGAACAGTTGTACATGGTGTATTAGTATTTTATTTATTATTTTATTTATTTGCAGTTGGTTTATCAGGCTAGTATTGGGCCAAGATGAACTCGTTTTCAATGGAGTCCTAGGGATAAAAGCTCCAAAAACAAGCAAGGTTACAGTAAGGATTTAGATTACAATCGTTACAAATACTACAGACTAGTGAAAAACATTACAAATACTAAAGACTAGTGAAAAACGTTACAGATACTACAGACTAGTGAAAAACCATTATAGATACTATACACTAGTGAAAAACATTACAATATACAATATTGAGAAGCCATTACATCTTAAGGAAGCTTGCACTTAAGAGGTGCATACTAATACATTCATAGTAAATAGCTTAGTACAAGCAAGAGCAGGATGTGTGAGTTAGGAGAGTATGTAAAATGAAAGTTGCCAGTGTAAAGAGGGGAGGAGATTATGTGGGGTGGGAGCAGCAGCATTCCCAATGGGATATTAGATGTGAGTGAAGAGATTTTTTGAATGAAAAGCAGTTTGAGGTGGTAAGAATGGATGGTGGTAGAGAGTTCCAGAGACGTGCTAGACCATAGGATAGGAGATTTTTACCTGGAGGTCGAGTTGGTTTATACAATTCTATTAGGTTTTGGTTGTTACATCTTAGTAGTCTATCAGGGAGGTGCATTTTGAAGGCAGAGGAAAGGGCGGGACAGAGGGAGGGGTTAAAAATGAGCTTGTGTGCAAGAGCAAGTTGACTGTAGGTGAGATGATTGGATAGTTCTAGTCATTTTAGTTTGTGGAGAGATGTATAGTGGTGGGTGGAGGACATATGGCTGGTAGCGAACTTAGCAATTTTATTATAGCAAGAGGAGAGTTGTGTTTTAAGGGAAGATTGTAGGTTAGTTAGGAGTGGGACTCCATAGAGGAGGGAGGGGATGAGAAATGTGGTAGAGAGAGGGAATTTAGTGGAGGGTGTGAGATAATGATTTTGTCAGTAGAGCATGCCAAGTTTTTGGTGGGTTTTTTGATATTGTGTGTGAATGAGAGGGAGGATAGAGGAATGGTGAGGATGCAAGGAGTAGAGGTGGCGAAGGTGGATGAGTTTAAATACTTGGGGTCAATAGTTCAGAGTAACAGTGAGTGTGGAAGAGAGGTGAAGAAGAGAGTACAGGCAGGATGGAGTGAATGGAGAAGAGTGTCAGGAGTGATTTGTGACAGTGAGTACCTGTAAGAGTGAAAGAGAAGGTCTACAAGAGGGTAGTGAGACTAGGTATGTTATATGGGTTGGAGACAGTGGCATTGACAAAAAGGCAGGAGTTTGAGCTGGATGTGGCAGAATTAAAGATGTTAAGATTTGCACTGGGTGTGAGGAAGGTGGACAGGATTAGGAATAAGTATATTAGAGGGTCAGCCCAGGTTGAAAGGTTTGGAGACAAAGCCAGAGAGGCACGATTACGTTGGTTTGGTCATGTGCTGAGGAGGGATGCTGAGTATATTGGAAAAAGATGCTAAGGATGAAGCTACCAGGTAACAGGAAAAGAGGAAGGCCTAAGATAAGGTTTATGGATGTGGTGAGAGAGAACATGCAGGTGGTTGGTGTGACAGAGCAAGATGCAGAGGACAGGAAGAAATGGAAACAGGTGATCTGCTGTAGCGACCCCTAACGGGAACAGCTGAAAGAAGATGATGATGAATTGAAGGTGGGATTTGAATTTAAGCTGACTGTCAATTTGGACCACTAGTAATTTGGCCTCTTATATCAATTCAAGAGATGTGTTATTATGGCTAGTCATAGGGAATGTGCTTATATTGAAAGAGGTGGCTTTAGAGAGAGTAAACACCATTAATTTTGTTTTAGAGGCATTAAGTGCTAGGTAATTTTTTTTTTCATCCATTGTTCGGTGGTTGAGAATGCATCTTGTGTAAGCCTTAGGAGTGTAGGGATAGAGGTGGCTGAACAGATAATAGCTGAATCATCTGTGATTTGGATAATATTTGTGAAAGGGATGGAGTTGCGGAAATCGTTTATAAATATATTGAAGAGCAGGGGACCCAGTATGGATCACCGGGGAACTGCAGTTGAGGGTGTTAAGGAATGCAGAGGTGGCTTTTTTCCATTTTACTGCTTGATATCTATTGGATAAATAGCTGGTGAAACAGTTCATAGAGGAAGGTGATAGGTTAAGCTTAGAGAGTTTAGGTAGAAGTAGATTGTGGGAGATAGTGTCGAAGGCCTTAGAGAGGTCAAGTAGGAGGGTAGAAACAATGTGGCTGGAGTCTTGGGTTTTATTCATGGTTTCTAGGAAGGAAAGAAGGGTGGTCATAGTGCTGTGACTGGATCTAAAACCATGTTGTGTGGGAGTTAGTAGGTGATTGTCTAAGAGATGTGGTAGGAGTTGTGGATGGATACACTTTTCTAGGAGTTTAAAGATGGGAGATAGAATAGCGATGTGCCGGAAATTAGTGATATTGTTATTGCTGCCACCTTTATGCAACGGTATCATAAAAGCCTTTTTCCAAATTTGGGGTACAGAACTTTCTTGGATAGAGTGGTTGATTAGAATGCTGATGGGGTAGGCAATGGCTTCAGCAGCTATGCTAAGAGAGTATGAAGGAATGTTATCGGGGGCATTAGAGCATGGCTTCAGTTTCTGAAGGAGTTTTTTTATGGTAGATGTGGGTATGGGTTTTAATGAGAATGGTGGAGAGTGGGAAGAAGGGGTATTTGAGGGTGGTGGTAATGGAGAAGAAATTAAAGGAGAAGCAGAAGTGGGGATGTAGTGCTGGTAGAGGAGGATGGGGGTGAAGTGGAGGGTGTGGTGGTGTTAGAGAATAATGAGGTTAGTTTGGAAATAGAATCAGTGAAAAAAAAGAGTTAAATTGTGTAGTCAAATCTATGTCTGGAGCATTAGGGTTTGGGCTGGGGTTATCTGATTTGCTGGGATTAAGGAGGGTGGAGATTCCTTTCCGGAATTTTTGAGGGTTTGTTTTATTGTTGTTTTGGAGTATGGAGAAGTAATTCTGTCGATCAGTGATAATGAGCTTTTTTACTTTGTTTCTAAGTGTTTTGTATTCATTATGGGTTGGGGGAGTCTTATTTTTCTGGTAATGTGCCCAAACTTTATCTCTGAGGCGCATGGTTGCTAGTGTGTTTTTGGTTAGCCAAAGGGCAGTTTTGATTTTTGTTCTTTTAGCCTTTATGGGAGCATGGTGATCTAGGAGGTTTAAGAAAGTTGAGTTGAAGTGGGCAACTGCATTTTCCAGGGGTAGAGTTTTTAGAGTGTTCCAATTTTTTGCTTTTAGTGAGTTTGAAAAGGTAATGGGGTTGAAGTTTTTTTGGTAGCGAGTAATAATATAATTATGAGTAAGATGTAAGGGTGAAGGAAGTTGATGTATGAATATGGATAAGTGGTCACTAAGGGGATCGGGAAGGGTGCCACTGTCAGAGAAATAATGGGGGTGAGAGACTAAAATCCAGTCTAGGGTACTACCACTGGAGAGGTTTTCTGAGGGATGGGTTATGGAGTTGATTAGCTGTGAGAAATTGTAGAGATTGATGTTAAGTGGATTTGTGGGAGACTGAATAAAGGACCAATTGATATTCATGTCTCCCAAAATTATTGTTTCATTGCTAATGTTGGTAGAAAGCCAGGAGAGGATGTCCTCATGTGTAGAAATATTGTCACCAGGAGGGATGTAAAGCGAGGCTATACATATGTATTTGGGTTTATTAACTTGAACTAGTGTTAGGAGTAATTTGGCATTATTAAAGTGGGGAGCAGGTTTGTTATAGGGAGTAACTGATAAGGAGGATGAGTATAGGAGAGCTACTCCTCCCCCCTTTTTGTGGGTTCTTTCTTTTCTAATGATAGAATAGTTGAGTGGTGTTATTTCAGAATCTTTTATATGGGGTTTTAACCAAGTTTCAGAGATGGACAGGATGTCAGGTTTATTACGTGTAAGCCAGGCATGGAGGTTAGGGATTTTGTTAGCTATACTTTGAGCATTTAAAGAGGTAAGTAGTATGGATTTGTCTGTAGAGGGGGAGGTGGGGGGGCCTGGGTTGTGATGTATATCTCCAGATAGTAGAATGGTAGTTAGATGTAGGATTAGATTGGAGAGGTACTTGGACTGCTTAGACTCTAGATTGAGCTTTATTAGATTTGTGAGGGTTTTGTTAGTTATTGAGGGGGTAGAATATTTATGAGGAGTAATAAGTTTATAGGGAAAGATTAGATTTTTTATAGGATATAAGCAGGGAGATATTGGGATATGTGGGTATAAGAGTGGTGAGATAAGATGGTTGGTTATATGAAAGGACGGTGAGTGGTTAATGTTAATGTTCTGGGTGAGGTAGTAGATATAGGATATGTTGAGAAAAAGTAGTAGTAGCTGAATAGAGAAGGATGGGGGTCTTGGCAGCATGGTGAGATAGGGCTGCTAAGAGTAGGTATGTTGTGGCTGAGTATTTTAGAAGGGCAGGAGAGTTGTATGTTTAGGGGGGAGCAGATAAGACTCTAGCATATGGGAGGGTAGTGAGAGTTGAGTGATGGTTGATATGGGTGCGATTAGGAAGTAGGTGTTGATAGAGCAATGGAGACTAATTGGCCAGGTAGCGTAGTGGGAGTGGTTATGAAGGAATAAATATAGAGGTTCTGGGGGCGGGTAGGATATGGGGGCAGGGTAAGGGAGCAGAGTGAGCCCACAGGGTGACCGGAGCAGGCAGAAACAGGAGAGCTGGATACTGCAAAAAAGTATCAGTTACTGCAAGATCACAACTGATCCAGAAGGTGAGTAAAGCCAAATTATAAAGGAAATTATATTTGTTAAAGGTGATTGAACTATGGTAAAATTTTCAAGGCGGATAGTTGGGAGCTCTAGGTTGGAGGTAAACTTACTAGAATTCAACTTGAATTAGAAAGAAGGTAAAAAAGGCCTGTAGAATAAAAGTAGAATCTAGCTTATACTTAATGTAATGCTGCCACCTAGTGGTATAAATAGATACTGAAGAGGAGAGAGTAAGCAATCCCTTTATTTCTCAAATTAATCAAGGGGTGTGGGAGCACCAGAGGGGGAAGAGAGGCAAATGGTCTGTGGTAGGCTGCTATAAGAGACACACACACATGGAAGGGCAGCTACTACAGATAGGTATTAATTACAAAGTCCACAATTACTAATAAGTAGACACATACATTCAAAGTCGTATGGGGAAGTCCTCATGGTAGCAACTCTCTTATGAAATCAAGCAGGCAGACAAAGTTCAGAGTGTCTTCTAAGGATTGGCAGGGAGTTTCCTTAAGACCCTAATTGCAGGGAGGGAAAACCTGGACGGTGTAGTTCAAAATCGTATGGGGAAGTCCTCGTGGTAGCAACTCTCTTATGAAGCCAATCAGGCAGACAAAACTCAGGGTGTCTTCTGAGGATTGGCAGGAAGTTTCCTTAAGACTCTAATTGCAGGGAGGGAGAACCTGGACGGTGTCATTCAAAGTTGTATGGGGAAGTCCTCTTGGTAGCAACACTCTTACGAAGCCAAACAGGCAGACACATTTCAGGGTGTCTTCTGAGGATTGGAAGGAAGTTTCCTTAAGACCCTAATTGCAGGGAGCGAGAACCTGGATGGTGTATGATGGTGAGTCTAGCAGCCCAACCACAGGAACTAAACAAGGGATGTGTGGTTGCTCTTAACCTGTACTTAAAAAATATATGTATAAAAAGTATATCCTTCATACAGCTGCTACACACATTTATTTTCCTGTAAGACCTGTGGAGAAAATACCTGTTAATACTTTCTGACTGTTTCTATAAATATTCAGGATTTCTTTAGTGTATATATGCACACATCTCAGTACCACTCCCTGGATTTGAACCATGTCTGTGTGTGCTAAAATGAATAACAGGGCTATTGTCCATCACACTGAGCTAATGGGAACCTGATGTTTTTTGCTTGACTGATTTCTGCCTAATACTCTCTGGGTTAGACAGTCTGACCTTGTAATCCTGACATTCATGAATGGCAGATAGTTATTGTACTATGTATTAATCCTTTGAAATAATACAATCTGGAAAGCAAAGGTTAACACGAGAATGCAATTCTGCAGGGACACACTATAATACTGTAGACATTACTATTCAGGTTCAGAACTTAGTGCATACAATATTTCATATTTCCTTTATATCTTGTTTTACAGCTCCACATTCTACTGTTTTGCATACTAGCTGGTTCTCATAACAGCCTCAGTTACTTCATGCTGTCAGTGCCATATTTGCTGTGATGAACCAGCACATATTCTATTTCTACAACAACATACCAGAGTAAATACAACAGTTTGTGCTATACATCTTTATTACAGTGAAATGACACTTTTATTGATGGATATCCTGTGGATCAATATTAGTGTGGCAAACGTCATTTACTCATTAGACAAAGTACACACTATTCGTACTGGCAGTAAACAATGTACTCCTTTTAGTTTATGCCACTATATACTGCAAATTTGATCTATGCTCACCACCGTGTCAACGCATCCCTGTCAGTCTTTCTGCATGACCCTCAATGTTACTAGCCCTCTCCACTGCAACTGTAGGGGTGAGAAATAAACATTATGCATACCTATCTATCACATACTTGGGCTAGAATCTGGTACACCTATATCTGTGATACTTACAAACTGCTTTAGCATGGTTGTCCTGAGCATCTTGGATTGAATGAGCAAAGAGCGCCTCCTTCCTCCACTTTTGGTTGGCATAGTGATGTCATACCTGGTCACCAGTTCAGGGGATACCAGTGGCACTGATGAGGTTGCATGCCAGATGGTCCCAGGCCTCCACTTTATATTGTGAGCCCTGGTGCTAGCCCTGTGGCAGTCTGTTGTCATGCTTTGATACGAGGAACACAGCCATGACCCTGGACTCCAAAATGCCCCAGCACTGCAGCCGAAACTGGGAGCCCTCTCCAACACCTGACATGGTTCCTGCAAAGATCAGACTACAAATGTTATCACTGTATTCCTGCATGTGAGGTTTAAATAAGGCCATATTCCCACCCTTTGCTGACATTGGACCATTTTGAAAATGCTAAGCTCAGCTAATCAGTGCGCAAATCCACTAAGATAAGTTGAACAGTGCTTAAAGAGGTAAATGCTGAGCACTGGTTAACAGTGAGCAAGTCCGCTTAGCTGAGCTAACTGTTGCTTAGACTATACATCTAAGCAATGCTTAAACTGGTGAAGCAGAGCTGAGCACTGCTTAGCATTGCTCAGTTTTCTTTTTAAAAAAATATCAGGATTGTAGATTAATTCATCATTACTAACATATTATTAAGTGTATATGATTTACTTTACATGACATCCCCATATGTGCTTTCATTACATTACCTTGGGGTGTGACTATATTGTATGGGACATTTACGTATACATGGGTGATTTCACATGTTATATGCACTCACACTTCCATTTTGGACCAGCTACACTATCCTGGGTGACAATTATCAATTAATACATAATTTAACATACAAAAATTAATTTTAACAATGCTTTCCCATGTAAAAACAAAGTGCCTGTCATGGTACTCAAACCATAAACACCTCCATGCAAAGCTAGGACTCTAACCACTACACTATCTCATCATTGAGAAGTTAGCTATACATTTGTATTTAGCTGCTATGAGATATTTAAACAATGCTGAGCAGAGGGCCCTAATGCACAAAACTGCTCAGCTACGGTTAAACATACCTTAAAATGGAAAAAAAAAGGAAATTAATAGAACCACTTTATTTAAATGTATCAATACTCCTTGTCAGTCACAGTAAGGGCAATTGTACGTGGACAACTAGGGACAGATTTTAAATATTGCTCTTACAAACTCAGAAAGTTGATAGAATAATAGGTTTTGCATTAGCATGACTTTTTCAATGGATGTGGACTCTTAAACTCAAATGTTTATCATTATTTAATGACGCCAGTCCTCTGCTATTTGCCAGGTAGGGACAGATATTTGGAGGAACACACTAAAAACATGAGGCAAGCATACCACCAACTGTACAGATTTTTGCAGAATGTCCAGCTTATTGCCTTATATTTTTGGTCCATTTCTCATATGACTGTGGTTTTCTAGCAAATCACTGGGAAATCACTCTGGGTTTCAGTTAACAAATAATGACAGACATCTGAGTATCAGACTCCATACCCTTCAGAAAATCTGTGCTAATGCAAAACATGTTATTCTATCAACTTTCCAAGTTTGTAAGAGCAATATTTAAAAAGTGTCCCTATTTTGGGCCTTTGTCCCCCATTATTTATGGCTTTGTACAGATTTCTTGCTCTAGGAGGTTGAGAGGTATGTGGGGCAGGCATCTGGACATTCTGCGAAAACCCGTACAGTTAGGGGGTATGGCTGTATGGCAGTTTTGCAATGCAAGGTGTGTGTGACAGTACCTGTCATACACAAACCCTGCATTGCTTCCTATTGTAATAGCTGCTTTCATTGTCCACGGACACTGAAAGCACTTGGAAAGTGCTGTATGGTACTTTGACAATGCAGGGGGAGGTGTGACAGTACCTGTCACACACCCCCTGCATTTATTTATTGATCCCCTAGCTATTTCAGTGTCCGTGGACACTGTTTTGCTATTTTATTTGCTTTCAGTGTCCATGGAGATTGCAGGGGTTGTGTTAGATGTGCATGCACTACTTAAACACACCCCATGAACTCAGTAGTGCTCGTGTCTGCTTAACCTTAGCAGAAGTGTGCTATGCAGAAATGGACACGGTTAACTCCATGCAGCAATAGCACTATTCCTGCAGGGAGTTTATTGAATCCTGGGGATGGTGTGGTATTGTGAGGGAAGAGGTAGAAATATGTTATCCCATAAACAAAACATTTTAGCTTAGAATTTCCTATATATATTATTTAAATAGAAAGAAATTTGATTGAACTGCCTGATTCTTTTTTAATTTCTGTTGTTTACTTTTGACATTAATGATGTTAATTGTATGTGCAATGCATAGTAACCTGTTTGTAAATTCTATATGAAAGTATATTTCCAAGGTGAGCTCCCTATGAAACCTCTGTACTCCATGTCTCAGAGCATACCCTTATAAAACTGAAGGTATTCTCTTGAGTATACAACAGCTCCCAAAAAGGTAGAAAAAGTCATATTCAGTTTAAGGAACATAATGCACAAACCCTCTAACACCTTCAAATGTCTCATCCTGAGTCAAATTAATATAACTCTGGTATGGGACTATCCCTACAACCCTCTAACATATTACTCACAATCTGACATGTGCCAAATCAAAGAAAGAGACAACAGTTAAAAGAAAAATAACAAAAAAAGTAACTCTCTCTTTTCATCTAAGTTCCCATATAATGCTAGAAATCAAATATTTATAGATGACTCAAAAACATAAAATGTAATTAGATGGGACACAAAACAGCACTGAGTAGCCATTCTCAATTGAATATTCTCAGCTGAATATTAAACAATATATTTTCTCTCAAGGAATAATGCCGAATTCTTTATTAAAGTATAATTACATTGCCTATGTTAAAGATCTCAAAACTCCTAAACATATTACTCATAACCACAACATCCATAAAACATCCTCACTTGTTTATTAAAGTGTTAGGAAAATGTTCAGAGTACCTTAAACATTTGTAACCTGAAGCATTAAAAATTGCAAAAACATAATATTCTTGTGTAATAACAAAAAAAGTAATACTGTTTATAGAGTATGTCTAAAAATGTTAACCACTAAATATCTATTTTACTATGAACCACATATATATATATATATATATATATATATATATATATATATATATATATACTTTCTTTTAATGACATGTACAGGCTTATTAACCCTACAAAATTTCATACTAACTTTATATGTCATAAGAAAACATTGTATTCCCTAGAATAAAAGTTGTAGAAATATTCATAAACTGCCAAAAAGTTAAATCCATTTAATGAAGACTAACATATACGTTAATAAGATGCCTGCTTCCATCAGGGTTCAGCCACACATGAACACTCTCACCTACAAAAATAAATAAATAAGTATGTAAGTAAATAAAAATGTGTTCAGTTGAAATTGGTAGTAGACAGCTAAGACTAGACCTGTTGGAAGGTGCACTGTCCTTGATAAAAGGCATAGTGCAACAAAACAACTATTAGGATAAACATTTTTTGTACTTTTGAACTAAAATACTTATTCAGCAGATAGTTTCAAAATTACAGTATGTTATGCAGTTGTTAGAGGAAATATCTTGAATCTGACCTATAAATTATGTGAACATTTAATAATCTCATAAAACATCAAATCTTTCTTGTGTTAACACTCACACCCACCCACACACTTACACATATATGCTCATACAATGTGACTCATATGCACAGATACAAAAGCACAGAAAATGCACAGATGCACACACACACACACACACACACACACACACACACACACACACACACACACACACACACAAAAGCACAGATAAATACGCACACACACACACACACACACAAAAGCACAGATAAATACACACACACACACACACACACACACACACACACACACAAAATCACACATTCATTTTCTTAGATGTATACTGCTCAGATGTTTAATAGCCTCCATAGGGTCCTTCAGCTTGTTTCGATCAGACTTCACTTAAAATGCAAATCATTACAACACACACACAGAAACACACACAAATGTGTATACACACACACACACACACACACACACACACACACACACACACACACACACACACACACACACACACACACACTCTCTCTCTCTCTCTCTCTCTCTTGTTAACTCTTGCTGCTTAAGTTGCTTGCATTAGTTACATTTACATATACTTTTCCTTGCTCACTGGCCATGGCTTTCTATCATCATGGTTAGCAACTAAAAATAAGGTCATTATAACTGCTGCCACATTTGCAACTACTTTCATTAGTTCAGATGTATTTTTTCCATGTTTGTTTTTATAACAGCAGCTGTTGGTGAGGAGAATTGAATGGCAGGACCGTTTAATTTCATCTGCAGTTACGTTTCTTAGTTTACTTTTCCCACTCTGGCTAATCATGCCTCTTAGCAAGGAAAAAGGAAAAATAACCCCAAGAAAAAGCTGTCATTCATGGGATATGAATTTTGTGCTTCAGGGAGATGTCATTATTATTATTTATTTATTTATTTTTTTACTGGGTAAACATCAGTTCACCCATTTGGAACCTCGGGATAGCTAATGAACATCACTGATTCTCCAAACACATGTTTTAAGCAATCAAATTTGGCACTTATGTTTGAAGAAAAAGGAAACACTTGCAATAAAGAAAAGGAAGTGGTGAAGAAAAAAAAATGTTTTAACTCCCCTTTACATCCAGTTATACAAATCTTTACTTTGCCTACGTGGAGGATCTTTAGATATTAGTTATGATAAAGGTCTTAAAAGGTCATATAACTTGACCAGTAAGGAAAGGGATATTTTGGGTGGTTTAATTAGTGATTCAAATATTTGGATTATGAAACCAGATTAAGGAGGGGGAACAGTCTTAATTGATCGTATTGCTTATTCATCTGCAATGTTCCAAATTCTTCACAATAGTAGTTTGTATATACCTGTTATAACAATGAAATAAATATAGCTTATCATAAAATAGATATGCTTCCAGAAGACCTGCTGAGTGATAGGGTGTCTATAGCCACTTATAGTTTTCTTAAAGTGATTAAAACTGTTGGTCCTTCAGTTTCTGGAATATGTAAGGTCCATAAGAATGTGGAATGTCCACCTTTTAAACCAGTGGTGGCAACCCATGGTGGTTCTATAACACAACCAATGGCTGTTTTTTATTGGTAGGTCTTTTCAATTTGTTTCTGAAATGAAAACCCATATGGTAAATTACTCTTGAGACTTCTTAGGAAGACTAACTATAGGTTTCCCTACCCCTTCAGTGGGGTTTCTTACAATAGATGTTGTTGACATATTTCCCTCTATTCATTTAGAAGATGGTTTAGCCCTTTTTCATGACAGGTTTTATAACCTTTCAAGTTTCAAGCACCCAACAAATTAACTTAATTATGGAACTTACTTTGTTGGTCTTACAAAATAATTTTATATATTTTGTGGGAGAAACATTTAGAAAAGTGAAGGGTGTGACAATGGGTACAGCTTGTATCCCTATTTATGCCAACTTGGTCCTTTTAGCTTAGGAAAATTCCTTTGCCTTTTGTTCAGAATTTTTTCATTATATAAAATTATATTTAAGATTTCTGCATGATACCTTTATTTTTTGTGAAGGACCTAAAGATTCCATTTTGAAGTTTCCTGAATATTTAAACACCACTACCCCTTTTTTAATTTACATACCAGTATAACAAGACGGTCATTAATTATTTGGATACCACATCTGAGCTTATGGAGGAAGATTTCAAATCAAGAATTTATAGGAAATCCAATTTCAATAATTCATATTTACCTTTAAGTAGTGTCTATCCTTTTGCACAGAAAAAAAGTTTAATTAAATGCCAGAGTTTTGCGGGTGTAAAGGACAACCTAAAAAGAAGGACATTATTCAAAAATTAGATAAAGTTTTTCAGATCTTTTTGGATAGAGGATATCCTGAAAATTTGGTCCATAAATTTACAGTGAAGTTTTTAACCACTTGTATTGTTTTTGTATAATATTTATGCAAAATGGGTGTTTTCCACTTTAAGATATTAATTGTTTGTTAACATGTAGTTTAATTGAATTTAGTTTTGTATACTATAAAAGGGACTAGTGTAAATAATGGATTTGTTCTGAAGTCCTGAATCTAATGGGACAAAAGCACTTAATGTTTTAATAAATTAGTTTCACTGATTTATTGTGGCATCTTTATTTTTGATATTTTTCAGAGGAATTCTGCTTTTTTTATGTTTCAGTGTCACATTGACACATCTTTTAGTTTTAATAGGTTTGTATTTTTAAAGTCCTTAAATTTAGAGGTACTCATTGTTTTATATTTCATGCATTAATGTTGTTAGTCTGACAAATGGTAGAGTATTAAGATATACTGATGTTCTATCTTAGCTTGTTGTTGTGGTACAAATGCTTGTTAGTGCTACATATTATCTGGCTAAATGGATCTCTGGGACTAGATGTCATGATACAGCACATGGGCTTGATGCTAAACATAGTCATTGGTGTGTTTAGACCTCTGCAACTGCTTGCTGTCACGTGGCACAGACACTTGGCACTGAATGTCAGCACTACCATGAATGGACGTCTGTGCCACTAGCTCCCATGATGCAGAACACAGGCTTCATGCTGAACATGGACAGTGATGTAGTTGGACCTCTGGGATTGGTTGCTGTGATATGCCACAGACACCTGGTGCTAAATGTCAGCACTAGTGTGAATGGACATTTGTAGAACTCAGTAACATAATAATTGAACAAGGCTTGTCAAATTACTGCCTTGTAGGTAAAGTCTTCCAGCTGTTTTACAGGGACTTGTTGCAATGCAGCACCATGACCAAAAGGCACTTTGTGTGATTTTGGTTCCTATTATGTGATTGAAGTTTTGAAACTTTGTAAACAACAATATCGAACTTGTCTGTTCGAAGTTTCAAAACTTCGAACACAGTAAAAAAAATAAAAAAGATGCAACATTAATCTAACTGTTGCAAGCAGGGGGCAAGAACCCCTGCACCCCCCACACACCCCGCTCTTTAAATATACAAAGTCTGAGACCGCAGTATAGTGCAGAAAGGGAATATTTCCCTTTACTGCACTGTAGTTCGATTTCAGAGTTGGTAAATTTAAAGAGCGGGGGGAGTGCAGTGCAGGGGGGCTTTCCCCCCTGCTTGCAACAGTTAGTTTACTGTTGCATCTTTTATTTATTTATTTTTTTATGTATTCGAACTTCAGCAAGTTCAACTATATGGTTTTGACCATATAGGGTTCGAACTTGTTGAAGTTCGATAACGTAATAGGAACCCATGTGATTTGGCCAATGAGATAATATACTGCAGGGCCAGCTCATGTTCTTTTCATTTTATGGTGGGGGGGGGGGTTGCAGTATTGCCAAAACAGTGTAATTCAGTCCTATGGCATACCCTATACTTTTCTAGGAGGATGCAACATGACTTCAGAGAATACAATTTGTAAATTCCTGCCTACAGTCATGGCACAATGAGAAAGCTAATGCACCCCTTATCATTTTTATTTTTTTTTTCTTAATATAAATTATTACTTGAGAAATATTTTATGAAAGTCATAAAACATGAAATCCCCTCTTGTGCTAACTAGAATTCCTTACTTTGAAATTGTTTCTATTTACTTGTTTTTTTTTATTTTTGTCATAGAATAATCTGTCAGAGAAAATTCACAGGTAAAGTACATGTTATTCAAAATATATACCAGACTATTTTTTTTTCTTATTACACTTGTTTTCAATTCCAATGATAAGCTATACAATTTTCATGTTATGAAAATGAATAATTGTATGATGAATGCCACTGCCAATTTATATACAATTTCTTGCAGTTTTAAATAAATGCAGACAATTTAAAATACAAACTTGCAATAACAGAAGTTTTACTACTTGTATTATAAAAGTATTATGCAATATAATGTAGCAGATCCATAAATTAAGTTACTAATACATAAAACCAAAAATATTTTGCCTTAAAGAACATTATTTTTCAATGAAAGTGTTGCTGCAAGAATGTGTACTTGTGTATTCTCTAACATATATACAGTGTGTCTTTTGCAATGTGCACTACATTTCCTACCAAATAATGTATAGCCCATTAAACAGAACATTGTAGGCTTTGAAAAGATTCATACCACTACTGGTTCTGTTTCATTAAAGATTCTTTTAATTAAATCCTGTTACTCCACTCTGCACGCAGAGCCCCTTCCTGACTTACATTAACACTAGAAATTATTTATTTCTGAAGTGCAAATGAGCTGCAACATTCAGACCCAGCCACAGATGCTGAATCAGCATCCTTATTAAACTGATGCAGAGCTCATTACACTAGTCAGATGTACAATAACAATGGCAGGCTGAAAGGCTGTCACACAGGGTGAGTGTATTCTTGTTAATTTTTTACATTTGGATGACTTCCCTTTCTGCATGGATTGCATGTCTTTAACACTACCACTGACACTGCTACTGATCTCAGCATAATTGATTGTTGCTTAGTTCGTTAGCAGTAGTCTAAAATAGATTTCTCTTTGGACTTTTGTTAGTTAGAAAAGGCTAGTAGAAACTGTGACTGAAGCAAATAGTTTGTGAGAAATTAAATTTCATAATGTCTGATATTGGAAATTTGAACTACCTATTATACCAGACTGTTAAATCTTGAATCTCAGTCTATCCTTCTTCAGCATTTGGTTTTCCCCTGTACTGAAGTTGTTAAATAGCAATCCATATTACATTATATTTCATTTTCTTGAGTTTTTCATTTAAACAATTTTCATTTAATTTCATTACCTACTACTACCCTCTGTCTACTTTTATGCCTACCAAACAAATTTTACTAAAATAAATATTCCTGCAAAACAATGTTTTACTCTGTTGCTATTGATATATACGTCTATGAAGAAATGTTAAATATGGTCCTATATGTACAATTGTATGCCTTATGACTACAGTTTTGTCAAAAAAAATCTTTAATTGATTGTACTTTTAGATTTGTTGTAATTGTTGTATGTGGAGCTTTTCTCCCCGGGCCTCTGCTGAAAATGGACCTGTATCCAGTCGGACTTTCCCGGAAATCAAATGTAAAATAAATAATAAATAAATAAAGACAATCAGCTTTATACTTAAATGTTCCATAACATTCTTAAATAAGCTGAGCTACCCATCAAAACTGCACAACTGGAGAGTTTAAGTTCTAAGAGTCCAAAAATAGACTGTAATTTGAAACAAAATACATACATACATACATACATAAATGCATGCATGCGTGCATGAAACAAATGTTGAAACTCTGTGTTATACATTTTTAGCACTTCTGCAGTGGGCCCTCTTGCATGAGATGCTATGCCTTTACACCACTCCTAGTAATATGCATTAGGTCTGAGATCACTGGGAGTAGTGTGTATAATCCAAGTTAACACAGCCTCAGGTTTTAGTATATACCCCCTCACTTGCTCCTGTAGTGTACAATTCCAAGAATCGCAGTTCCATTACTTGGAATTTCAGGAGACATCCAATTAAAGCCTGGTGAACAGATTCCCACCTAATGGAACGTGTAACATGTATTGCCTTGTTAACTGCTCTGAAGTATTCTTCAGCGGGTATTTATGGGTGCTTTTATTATTTGACAATAGAAGAATCCATTCCAGGTCATTATGAGGACCAGTATTGTAAATGAACTAATAATGTCACAAAACCTATGGTAGTAAAAGTTAACAGCCATAAAGAACCTGAACAGCAGACTTTTAAGTTTAGTTCAAGACCAGTTTTAACAATTTGACTATAAATGAAGCTGAAATACAAAATTAGTAAACAACACAGTATTAAATCCAAAAACTGATGCAGAATAGATTTCTGTATGCATAATAAGAAATCTCTCTGTTAGGTAATTTAATTTTAATGAGGAAAAGAGCAGTAACCATGTTATTGAAATGACACTGCAACAAAGGTAGGAAAGAGCAGAGTTAAGTGAATTTACACCTGAAACAAAGTTGCCTTTCAGACCAAGTTTTTAGAAACCCCCCCTATTCATGTAACCATGCATTCCTTTACAGACCTTTTGTTAGCTTCACAAAAAAAATGTGGAACAGTTACAGTAACAGATGTAGCTAAATATCTAGTTCTTTAGATCTAAACTGAAATTTTCTAATCTATTTGCTGTCCATCCTGAATCACATAATATACCAAACATTTTACTACAGCGATGTCATATACTAAATGACTGAATGTGCACTTTACATAAAAAATGTGTCTTTGTCATCTGTTGGGAATGTAATTTTTCTTCAGGATTTTAAAATTTTTTTTACATTTTCATGTTGTACAAGTTATTTATATTTTAGTAACAATGTGATTACTCTGTTAGTTGAACTGATTTATCTGTTTATTGGGAGTGGGGACAACACACGGAGAATTCTACTCTCCCAAGCCAACTGTAACCTCTTGCTTGAATTTAATAAGGGATACATGAAGCAAATTCTTCTATATGATGGGTTAGGTATAGATTTGCATTTGTTTGCTTTCTGTTTTCAAATGATTCTAAGATTTAAAATTAACTTTGAATAGTTTTGTCTTGCAAACTTGACTTTCAATGTTGTAGAATCAAAACATTGGGTTATTGCATTTTTGCAGTCATAAAACCCATTATTTGCTTTATTTCACTTATTACAAGACATTAGGCTATTGCATTTCATATAAAGTTAATATATCATATGCCCATTCTTTCAGGATCTGATCATCACATCATCCTTTCAAACATTTTAACTTTAATACCAGTTGTCCTTAATTACTTGTCATTCAAAATAAGCACTTTACAGAATTATGTTTCATTACTAGATTTGCTATGAACAGTCAAACCATTTCTGAAAACTGAGATATTTGCAGATTTTTATTTTAAGATGATGTTCCATCAGAACAGGCTAATTTGTAAAAATTAATATGTGTGTTATTTTGCCAGTTAATTACAAGTAAGCTGCACAGGAAATAATTATTTTTCCCCTGAACTTATGAGGTAAGCCAGTCTAGACTAGTCAACATGAAATTGGGCAGAGGGCTTCTGTTTTCCATGCTGTCATTAGTCAGTTATGGTTATTATTTTTTTTTCTGTTTATTTTGATGTAAGCTGCACTGTATGGCAAACGATGTGGAGAAGATAAGGACCTATACACAGGAAATGCTTCCTTAGCAACTAAAAATAACTCCCAAAATAAGCAACAAAATGTCCCAAAAGCTTCACAATCATCAGAGATAGATAATGTTCTGTCATAAAAGCCATGTATTTCTGTTTCTTAGGCATAATGTTGACTTCAGAACTGCATTGTGCCAAATATTATTTTGTTTGTCCTAACTGCTTGTGAAACACTGCAGACGTCCTACTACATTTCTGTTTATAAACCCTAAACTAGTACTTCAACTTAATTTTGTCTTCTTACTCTTTATTGCCTGCTTTTTTATCTATAAACAGAGCACCTTGACATATCAGATAAAACAGAGATCTATTTTTATGCTTATCCTAGAACATAATCATACAAGTGGTGAAAGTGGGCTTTTGTAGTGTAGCTTAACCTGCATTCCGCTAACAAACAATGTGAAACTTATATTACATGACATATAGATTCAGAAGATAATTAGTAGCAGGCATAGCACAGCATATGTGTCAGGTGACTAAAAGCACACGAAGAATGAATATTTAGTGATACACGTGAAAACAGAAAAAACATTTGATGTCACACTGTATCACCTCTTGTTTTCCAATAATGAAAAAACATATGTAAAATACAAACTGTAGGCCAGCTGTAAATAAAACCACAAACCTAGGTTAAACACAACCCATGGTTTGGCATACAGATGTCAAAGGTTATTCACATACCACCCTTTAACTAGCTAATATACAAGTGTAAGGTCAAATTTGTCAATAACAAAGAACAATTTCTGTTTAAGTGAACCAAAGAGCATATAGTTTAAAGCAGTGAGGCATTATACAAAACTAATTAAATAATAAAATAAATACGTACTAATAAATAGGCATGGTAAATGGTTCACACTAAGTTCATTGTTTAAGCCTTTAGGGATGCAGTGATCATTAGGCAAAAGAAAAAAAAAAAGCTTCTTTCCTTAGTAGTGACTATGAAACATTTTTATATAAATTAGGTTACTTATACTGATACATAGCAAAAAATAAATAAATACATACATGTTTGAATGCTGGCAATCCTGTTTATGAACTGGCATATAATATTTGGCAGCTCAAATATGCTGTTGAGAGAATATATTACTGAAATCTTACCATATCATTTCTCATTATTTGTCATGTTTTGCATTTATTACAGGGTTATTTTCAGCCATAGAGGACTGCTTCACTTTTGCAACCTTGGTTTTCCATTGCAACAAAAGTGGGACTTTTCATAATGTGTTGCCTGGCTGTGTCTCTGAACACACAAACTAAATAGCCCTTACAGATGACTAGATCATTTCACTCCTTTTTCAGATTCTAAGACCATTACGTTGTGGGTGTGTGTATGTGGGGGGGGGGGGGGGCTCCTATAGGATATCTTTGTTTTCTGTCTCAAAAATTTCTACAGGATGTCATTGTAGAAACCATCATGGACTAAAACTAAAAATAACAAACCTGGGCGCAGAAAAATTAAGCACTTTCATCTCGTATCGGGACTTCTTCAGAATAAAATACGTAAATCACATTGACCCTATTTATACGCTTCCCCAAAATGCATTAAAACATTGTACAATATCATTGGCTAGTCAATTATCTAACAAATTAAATCCAATTAGCTGCAATACAGTGAAAAACAAATAAATACAAAATATAAAATCATCACCTAAAATTATTTAAATCATTGACACTAAAAACAATACCTGTGTACAAATCTAGCACAGTAAGGCACCATTTTATAAATATATTGCAAATGGTCACCTAATAGTAAAAAAATATATAAATTAAAAAGTTGCGATACTTGACTAATATGTACTGTGCCCACTATTATTAAAGCAAAAGTAGCCCAGTAGAAAATAGATTGCATGAAAAATGATGCTTTTAATTTTAAAACACTGCCGATGGAAACCATTAATTTAGAACCCACCCCATAGCAGCTTTGGTCATCAACTGCCATTTTAGTTCTTTTAACTCTAATAAATTGCCTACAGGGCCACCCCTCATGTCAATCGTAACACGATCTTTAACACAAAATTTAAAACTGTGGGAATCCTGCAAATTAAGATGCTTAAAAAAAAGCATTGTGTTCATCTTTTTTCATAATGTCATAAAAATATATATTCTAGCTCTCAGGGTTGTGTTGTTTTTCCTGTATAAAAACTAGGACACTGTTGACATTGGGCCATGCAAACAATTTTCTTATTAAAACAGTGATGTCTCTGGCACAGTTTGAGTTTGACTTTGCCATAGTCTTTAATGTAAAAGGAAGATCCTTCTAAAATGGAACTGTATTACTTGCAGTGTCCACATTGTTTTATGCTGCCATCTTTCATAAAGGTGTCTGTTTTTTCAATCAATGACTCAAACCAGATGGCATTTTTGTAAATAAAGTTGGGCAGCAAACTTAAAACCCCCCAAAAATTCTTTCTTAGCTAAGAAAATGTATTCCAGTTCTTGTTCACCACTGCTCTGATGTCATTAAAATAAAGATTATATGTAAGATCAAGTGCTTTATCATATCTTTTGGTTGTATCTACTATTGTCTTCATATTCTGAACTTGATTACCCCTTCCTAACAGGGGATAAACAGACTGTTCACTCTTTTTGTTTTTAACTCGTGAACAAGTGGATTGATAAAACTGGTGGTGTAGCCCTGAAGCTGAAACTTTGTCTTAAACTTAGAACATTTTTGAATGAACAGATCTTTCAGTGAAATCATTCAGGGCAATTTAACAACTGGCCTTTGATCAAGGATCTTTTTAGGTGCATGGCATGCCAACTGCTAAAATTAAGCAAAGAATTATAATAGGTATGTTTTCTAAAGATATTTGATTCAAAATAACTCAATCCTTTATTTTTAAAAATAGTTAAATGTAAATAGTTTTTCTTGTCATGTGAACAGTTCATGGTAAATCTTAAAAACTCTGTTGTTGAGATCAAATACTGAAAACAAACTTCTCCGTCTTGTTCTTGGTATCAGTCCAAAAGAGAACAATATCATCAAGGTAGTGGCCATAGAGTGACCAACAATCATTATAAGGAGGGGTAAAAACATAATTATTTTCCCAGTGAGCCAATACTAGGTTGGCAAAAATAGGGGCATATGCTAAACCCATACCCACCTGAGCGTGCTGCCTAAATATTTGCTCTTCAAAAAATATATAATTATGTTCATGTACCATACTCAGTAATATCTTTAAGGTTTTATATCTGTCATGATCAATGTGTGTTTGTGTGTGTGTGTGTGTGCGTGTGTGTGTGTGTGTGTGTGTGTGTGTGTGTGTGTGTGTGTGTGTGTGTGTGTGTGTGTGTGTTCAAATTAAATCTCAAACAGTATGTGTATCAGCTACTTGGAGCAGGGACATGAAGCACTGGTTTCACAGAGAGGGTGCTGGAGGACTTGGCTTTGACACTTGACTGAGGACCTAACCCTAAACAAGTAGCTGACAAACATACTTTTTAAGATTTAATACACACACACACACACACACACACACACACACACACACACACACACACACACACACACACACACACACACTCACACACTACACACCTGGGAAAGAAAGGTTGGCACAGATCTACTAGCTATACCACCTTCTGTCCAGATGACAGAGTAGTTTTACTGCCACCAGTAAATTACTGTAAGGCTCTTAAAAGGGTATTCAGTTATACTGAGTGAAATTAATATTAATACTAATGGTAATGTTGACCAAACAGTCAGGCTTTCAGGTGTGCCCACGCTTATCAATAAATAAATATGTATAAATACTCCCAAAACTTAAATATTTTATAAAAAGTACCATCCACAATGAAAAGTTTAAATATATTTAATAATAAATAATAAAATAACATGAAAATACTAAAAATCTTTTTACAGTAAACACCAGAGTTTTAGCCACAGGAAGTATTAAAAATAACACCAATGGAAAGTTTCACACTGTTATAGAAAAATGGCATTTAGCTAGTCTCACTATCTATTCCTGTTTGACTAAAATAATTACTGTTCCTACGTACTGATTAGAGCAAGGCAGGATGGGTGAGTGGCCCTTGTTGTCTGATCCAAATCAGAATACAGAATGCTCCTAAGACTTCAGTCTCGTCCAATATTAAAACATTATTTCTGTAAAGAATGACATCACATATATCTGGCCATCTGAATTCTGGTTCCCATGCAACCCCCCACTGTCAAAAGCTGTCAGGGTTTAGCACCTACGTGTTACCATACACATAGATACAGCATTGCTCAGATGTGATGCAGCTGCTGGAAGTTACAAAACTGTAATACCATTCCACTCATCCTACAGGAGCTACAACCTATTCTCTAGCATAGACATTGTCTCTCTGACTCCCTTCAAAAACTATAAGATAACATATGTATGGCTTAACCCATAAAGCAATTTAATTTTAAGAATCATTTTCAAAATTAGGAAGATTAACCTCTTCTCTCCCAATGTATCTCTCCCAGTATATGCTGTTACAATGTATACATTTAATTTAGTTACAATAATACATGCACATTTCTTTTCTTTCCGGCAGGGCACACTGTTGATATATTTTAACAGAAGCAAACCTCATAAATACATTTTCAGCACAAGCATCTGTAAAAATCAGTTTGATATACAAATGGCATATAATTATTTACAAAATTACAGCTAGCTGTGCTGGCAAATATTAGACATCCACTGCCCTACTTCTCCTGGCATGACTGGCAGTACCTCCTTTCATCATATCTCTCACCTTTGAAGACTAAAGCTAGTTTTGCAAATGTTGCTTGAGAAACATTGCTTGAGAAGAAGAAGCCTATCCAGGAATGCATTATCCCATACCCTGTCTTGAGAGCCCATCTGCATTGGCATTGCTAACCCTACTAAAGTGCTGCATTGTCATGTCATATGCCTGCAACCTTAGGCTCCACCATAGCAACTTGGCATTTTGTTGACTGTCTCTCTGTATCCATAGATCCCCATTTGAGTCATCCTGCCTCCTACTGCAAATACTTAGCAGAAGGGCCCCCTTTATCATGGCAAGGTTTCATCATGTTAACAAGGTACAATTTGAGCCTCTGCCTTCTGCCTAGCAGTTTCACCATGTAGTTAACATCATCAGTGACCTTCCTTACCACTTTGAAGGATCCCTGTCAAGCTGCCTGCAGCTTATTGTGTCTGACAGGAATGAGAACCATCACCTGCTGCCCCACAGCATACTCTCTGGCTCGAGCATTCTTGTCATACAAGACCTTTTTCTGCTGTTGGGTTCCTGACAGGTTCTCCAGGCCAAGGCCATGAGCTCCCTGAGCCTTGTCCTGAGAGTTAGGACATATGCCACAACAGACTCCTTGTGGATTCACACACCCCCTCCCACTTATCACAAATCAAATCTAAAGGTCCCCCTCACCATATACCCATACAGCAACCACAAGGATGAAAATCCTATTGATTCCTGTGGTACCTGTCTGTAAGCAAACAGCAGATGGGGCAAATATTTGTCCTACTCTCTCTTAAACTGGTCTGGCAATGCCTGTAGCATGGTCTAGTTTAGAGTTTATTTAACCTCTCCACAAGACCATTAGTCTGGGGCTGGTAGGGGATGGTCTTTAGGTGCTTCTCCCACAGTGCTTCCACAGACAATCCAGCAGGTCTGACATGAAATTTGCACCTCACTTAGTTAGCATTTTTCTCAGGAAACCTACCCTGCTGAAAATCTCTAACAAAGCATTTGCCACATTCTCTGCCTGAACAGGGGATAGAGCCACTGCATCAGGGTATCTAGTAATATGATCTAGTACCACCAGGATATACTTCTTCCCCGTGGAGCTTGGGGTCCTCAGTGGCCCCACAATATACATAGCTACCCTCTGAAATGGCTCCTCAATCACAGGCAAAGACATCAAAGGAGCTTTGACCTTGTAACCTTCTTTGCTTACTTATTGGCACTGCTCACAGGTCCTGCAATACCTTATTACATTCCACGCAATCCCAGCCCAAATAAAACTCTGCATAATGCATCTCTTGGTATGCTTTATGCCCATATGACCTACAAAAGGAATGTCATTGGCTATGGCTAGAAGTGCCAGACAATAGGCTGTAGGCACTTCCAGCTGCTAATTACCTCACCCTCTAACCCCGCCTCAGGGGTCCACTCTCTATACAGTAACCCTTTCTTCCAGTATACAGATTCCCCTTTTCCTTGAAAATCAGGTGCCTCTTTAGCTACCTCCTTCAAGCCTCTTAATGTAGGGTCTGAGAGCTGAGCCTGTCTCAGCTCTACTTTTGTGATTCTTAGTGTAGGGTCTGAGAGCTGAGCCTGTCTCATCTCTACTTTTCTGACTCTTACCAGCTCCCCTTCCACAGGAAGTCTGGTATCCTCTGACAGTGGTACCTCACTGTCAGCCTGGGTACTACCACTAACCTCTGCTCTTGCAGTCAATCATTCCAAGGGAACATCAGTACTTACCAGCAGCTGTGGCTTCAGGCTCACTGCTACAGGATAGCTCCCTCCCTGAAATAGACACCTCACCAGCCCTGGCTTCAGGTATGAGGTTTGTCTGGGTCTCCTCTAGGCAACCAGACTCACATGCCTGTCTCCAAGCCTGACTGCATGTAACTGTGTGCACACAAGATACTGCATTATTAAAATCATTCCCTATCAAGACATCCAGAAGAATATACTCAGACACACCTAATTGTTTGCTTCCTTTTCCACCCTCCCAGTCAAGGTGAACCCTGGCCAAAGACATTTGAAATGTGGTCCCTCCTAAAGATCTGACTGCAGTGGACTGCCCAAGGAAGTACTATTCCTCTTTAACCACAGCAGGCTTCACAATGGTTATATCAGAGGCTGTGTCTCTCTTAGCAGTGGCCTGATTTCCATTTCCTAAGATAGGATATAACCTCTTGTGATAGTTTGGTACCCCTGTTGTCTTCACAGAACTTACCACTGGCATACTGTTTTTCCCACTTGCTGGCTTCTCCACCTTTGTTCCCCATCTTGCCTCCATGGACATCCATATGCTACATGGCCCCACTGGTTACATTTAAAACATTTAAACCTTGATCCTGACTGTGTATCTGAATTTGTGATTTCCCCTGATACTGGTGGACTCTGTTGGAATGGTTCAGGCTGCCCACCATGGGGTCTCTTATATACATGTGCAGCACTGGATATCCCTTTCCTGTGCAGTGATGTCCTGCTAGCTAAGCAGAGATCCATCATCTTCCCCAGCTCATCTGCAGAGTTACATTCTCAGTCTGCCAACCAGATTCTCATGTCCTCAGGCAAAGTGCTAAGGGCTTGTACCCTCACCAAAGAGTCTGTCAGCCCTTCAAAAGTGGTGACCTGATAGCCACTCACCCACCTATGAAAATAAGTGCTTAACTCAGCAATATAATCTCACACACTTTCATCTGCCTTGCGTCTATACTCATGAAACTTTTTTCTATAAGCTTGAGGTGTTAACTTAAAGCATTCAAGTAAACATTTCTTGACTTTTCATAGTTTAGGCAATCAGTATCAGACAATTTAGAAACAGCAGTTAAAGCTTTACCATGGAGTAAGGGGGTCAGGAACCGTACCCAGAGCCCTTGGTCAACATTATACTGTTTACATACTCTTTCAAATGTATATGAATAAAACTATCAAATTATCACCCTCTGTAAATTGTAGAAATAATTTACTGACATTTATTTCTTCTGGGGTTTGATTATTCCCTTCTCGATTACCTCCATGACCCTGATGAAGAGTCACCAACTCCCTCTCATGTTGACGCTGCTTCTCATTTTCTTCAGCCTCCAAATGCCTCAGTCTCTCATTTTCTTTGACCTCCAAATGCTGCAGTCTCTCTGTTGATTCTAATTCCATATGTTTGGTCTCCAGTTCAACTATCTTTAACTCCAGATGGGTTTTTAAGTCCTCTGAGGAAAGGAGAATTGTCCTGTTTCTGAGGGTTGCAAATTCTCATCACTAGACTTGTTATCCTCCTTTTTGCTGGTCTGTGTTGTAGCTGTGACTAAGACTGAAATCATTGTCTCTTTAGTCAGGTTGGCATACACCATTACTTTGGCTTTGTACACCTTGGACAACTGGTTCTTTGTCAGCTTGCCATAATCTGCTGCTGACATCTATGTTTGCTCTCCTTGACTAAATTAAAAAAAAAAACAAAATATAAATGAAAACTGTTGTGATATGAAACTCAGAATGTTCACCATGTGGCTGCTGAGAGAATGCACACCTTTAGTGACAACTGCTTACAGGCTGATGCAGAAGTTCAATATCCACACCACTGCTCACCAATATGTGATGTCTGTACTCTGGGCCAATAATCAAGGAGACTGAATCCTCACCACTGACATTGCAGAGGGATGTTCACTTAGAATACAAATGGATACACTCAGTATTCCCAGATGCAGACCTCTCTGCAGCAAGCACAATTTCCCCCCAGGTCCCCAGTAAGATTCCCCACTGGTACAGTCTCAGTCAAGTTTCCAAGCCAAGTCCTCCAGCACTCTCTCTGTTAAACCAGTGCTGTGTGTCCCTGATCCAAGTAGATTGCACACACACACACACACACACACACACACACACACACACACACACACACACACACACACACACACACACACACACACACAAACACATGGGAAAGGCTGGCATAGTTCTACTGGTTCAATGCCACCCTCTATCCAGACTATAAGGTAGTTTCACTGCTACCAGTCTGTTACTATAAGGCTCTTAAAAGGGTATCCAGTTGTACTGAGTAAACTAATATCATTACAAATGGTAATGTTGACCAAACAGACAGGCTTTCAGGAGTTGCCAGAGTTATCAACAAATAAACATGTGCAATTACTCTCAAAACTTAAATATTTGATAAAAAGGACTAGCCACAATGAAAAATTTAAATATATTTAAAAATAAATAGTAAAGGAACATTAAAGTACTAAATATCTATTTACAGTAAACACCCGAGTTTCAAACACAGGAAATATTAAAAATAACACTGATGGAAAATTTCACACAGTTATAGAAAAACAGTATTTAGCTAGTCTCACTATCTATTCCTGATTCACTAAAAAAATTACTGTTTCTATTTACTGAGTAGAGCAATGCAAGATGGGTGCGCGGTCCTTGTTGTCAGATCCAAAACAGAATACAGAATGCTCCTGAGACTTCAGTGTCGTCTAATATTAAAATATTATTTCTGTACAGAATGACATCACATAAATCTGTTAATCTGACTTCTGGTATCTATGCAACCTCCACTGCCAGACGCTGTCAGGGTTTAGCACCTATATGTTACCATATACACAGATACAACATTGCTCAGATGTGGTGCAGCCACTGGAAGTCATAAAACCATAAAACCATTCCACTCTTCCTACAGGAGCTACAACCTATTCTCTAGTACAGACATTGCATCTCTGGCTCCTTTTAAAACCATGGGATAACATCTTTATGGCTTAAACAATAAACTAATCTAATTTAAAGAATATTTTTTCAAAGTCAGGTTGATTAACTTCTTCTATCCCAGTAGATGCTGTTACAATGCATACACTTAATTCAGTTAAATAACACATGTACAGTTCTTTTCCTTCCAGGAAGGCACACTGTTGATACATTTTAACACAAGCAAACCTCACAAATACATTTTCAGCACAAGCATGTGTGCAAATCAGTTTGATATACAAATGACATATAATTATTTACAAATTTCCAGCTAGCTGTACGGGCATATGTTACACATCCACTGCTCTACTTCTCCTGGCATGGTTGGCAGTATCTCCTATCATCATAGTGTTGATAATGTCATTGTATACAGTTGACTAGCATCTGACACCAAGCTGCAAGAATGGAATTTTGCATTAATGCTGTGCATCACTCCCACTTATAATAACCACCTTCCGTGTACTTTTGATGTCAAAAAGTTGCTTTACAAGCTTTCGTCAAGCAAGCCTTCAGCTCTGTTAAGTAGAAGTCTAATGCTTGATCATTAACAGTGCTCATTGGCAACAACAGACAATCAGCAGTGAGCTGTTAAACAAGTTATGAACACTTTTTTAAGTGTGAGTAAAGTGTTTACCAACTTCTTGGTGCTGTTCTTCTGTGACTGCTCTCTTTGGGGCATCTGTTAGTGTGTCATGGCCTACTAAGCTGTAAAACACTTACTGCTACTACACTGATCTCTTTTCTTTTTTATCTATGGTTTGTAGTAACATGGTAGTGGGTAAAGCTTCCTGCACTACAAAAAATGATATAAAGGTCTCACCAATCATAATCCTTAATCTTGTATTTTCAACATATATGATAGGATTCACCTTGCAATTACATTTCTTGACATTCATGTCTTGAACACATAACATCCTAGTTATAATCAGAGATCAAGTCATAATCCTCTTAAGCAATATCACTCTCACAGTGGATGTTCTGGCTAGACCACTGACCCTTTTCACCTTCCAGAGACAGCAGATGGTCAACTAGATATATTAGCATACACTATAGACAAGAATATTCCATTGTTTATAATAGATCTGTGACAGGTTAAAGGCTTAAAACTAAAACTAGTCTACAATAAGTATATCCTCATTGACTCTTTTTCCCTTGGCATTCCTGCTTTGTACATCCCTGTAAATAGACCACCTTTCCTTACCCAGTGTAGAACAGGCATGCACAAGGTGGGATGAAATTATTTTGGGTAGAAGACAAAGTCTGATTAAAAGTCTGAACCAACTGCTTAGGATCACCCTTACACTCTTAATTTTCAGGTTCTGGTGGGAAAAAGGATCAAATATTAACAAGACACTTTACGTGCCAGACATAAACTAAGTAGGTATAATCAGCTGTGATTGCCCAGGCCTTTGGCATCACCAAGCCCATTCTAGCTAACAAGTATCATCCAGGTACATAACTTCAAGCATCCTCAGACGTGGTGCCAAGAATTGCCTGCAACAAAACTTAAAGGGTATCCTGACCTGGAATCCTTTAAGAGGCTGTTGGCAGCTAATGGGAGAACACAGGGGGGACTAAGCCATGAGGCAATTGCCTCAAAGAGAACAGTGGGTGAGTTCACAGAGCTGACTACTGGAATGCCTGGCAATAGTGGCATCTGCTATTTAAGCAGCAAGATGCTACCCCCTGACATAATGTGCACTGACAAATCTACTTATGAGTAAACTACATTCTTCCACTAGAGCTGAGTCATTAAATATACACTTGATAACTGTGTGACCAATTTATTTGCAAGCTAATTAACAACTATCAGTGTCCAACAACCAATCATTAACATGAAGACTAAGTAGATAAAACAAACAGTGACTATCCCCAGTTGGTTGGCATTACCAGGCCTATTCCAGCTAACAAAGAGTGTCTATGTGCATGAACCAAAGCAATCTCAGGCTTGCCACAAACCAAGACTCAAGGGTTAAATCTCAGCCCAACCATGAATTGCTTGCACCAAAACTAATAGATCATCTTAAATTGAAATTCTTTAAGAAGCCACTGGTGGGTAATGGAGAACACAAGAGGGACTAAGCTATGAGCATCTACCTCCAGCAGCTTATGACAGCCATTTCTCCACAGTCAAGCCTCTAAACCCCCCATAATTTCTATGAAAATGCAAACAGCAATTGAATGTTAATTAATGGCATTACATAAGCATTAACTGGCAAAGCTAACTGTAAGTGAAACAAGTCAAGGTCAAGTTCATTTAAATGGATACCATCTGGGTCAAAAAAAGTATTTGTCTGCTTTTGCTAGGACATTGTGTTTAGTAACTTTATAACAACTGTTCTTGGCAGCCCAAACCACCAGATGATTGATGAAGTGCATGTGCATTTCTCTGACTACATGCCTGATGGCTCCTGTCCAGAGCAATGTTGGAAAGATGCCTGACCAAAATAGAATGTCCAAATGAAGGGATCATGACCTATGTGGGTCAGTGAGAATTCTAGCCATTAGAATATTCTGCAAAGCCTCAGTTAAATCATAGCCCCATAGGAGTATGATTAGAAATGTTGGCAATGTTGAATTAAATGATAACTGGCACCTGATGTTCCAAAGGTGCATCCTGGATAATTCTAGTAAGCAGAACCAATGAATTGCCAGAGAGTCTGATCCATAAATCCCATCAGTCTACCCAGCAGAGTGGATACTTGCTGAACTGTTCTTTGGACAAAGAGCACCCCAGGATCCAAAGCACCCTCTTCCTTTCAATCTAAATAAAAGGTTACTAACTAATGTACAGGTGATAGGCATCAGATTACTACTAACCAATCCTGTTTGAGTCTTTAGTCGAATGCCCCTCCTCTGATAGTTCAGATGTGCGACCTATATGAAATGAGTGGAAGGAATAGCCCTGGGTGAAAATGCCTGGATACATAAGGGTTTTCTTCAATGTGAATTGACCTCTGCTACAGAGACAGAGTGGCTAGATTAAATCTAGTTATGGTTTTCAGTCTAGAATATTTAGAAAAAATGCTTTTTCAAATAGCTATTCGGAGTATACAAGTAATCACCCTAGGAATATGATGAAGACTATTTATAAGGGGCTATGTATTAGAGCTGCCCGTATGACATCCACTTATGAGAATATGATAAAAGAAGTTAATTAAATCAAGACCATGTTTATCTCTAGGGGTTACCCCATGTCTATGTTGAATGATGTCACTAACTATGTAGTAGGGGAATGGGGGAAGAAATATCCCCCTTTGATTGGTAAGGAATTACATAAGAATCAAGGTAAAATTGAGATGTGTACTAACAAACAATACAGTAGAGCTTGTGTCCTTGAATATTCCCCGTATGTTAAATATATAAAAAATATAGTGAGAAAAAACTGGAATATTTTAGTGGTACATCAAGAAATAAAGAAAATAATAGGTGATGCACCCATATTTGTTCACAAAAATGGGAGCAAATATAAAAAAGAAATTAGAGATTGGACCTACATTAGGAGTAAGAAATAATCAAAGTAAACATACCACAAAATGTGGTTGTTGTAAGCAATGTAGTGTGATATTGGATATAGATGGGGTACCTTTTGAGAATATTAATAGGACTAATATTCAATTTAGGCAAGGTAATTGTAATAGTAGGTATGTCATATATATAGCAAAATGCTTGTCGTGTCCTAGTTTCTATATAGGTAAAACAGAACAACAATTTAAGAAGAGAATTTATAACCACCTATATAGCATTAGAACTAAGGACACAACTAATGCATTATACAGACATATAGACAGACAGGGTGATTCTCATACATTCAAGTTTGCAATAATTGATCAAGTCATTGTTAGTCCAAGGGGTAGCAACATAAGGGCCTTATTGGGTAAGAGAGAAATTATATGGCAAATACTCACTGATGCTGCTAGGGAACCAAGACTGAATGAGTATATCTCTATTAAGCCAATTTTACAACTTATCTAGCCCAGTTACGATGGCACACCTCATACAATTATATACACACTTACCTACCTACCTATATATTTATATATTCATTTATTTATATATTTAGATATTTATACACACACACACACACACACACACACACACATATATATATATATATATATATATTTGATGTAGGTTAGGATTCCATGACTATTGTATTTAGAGGTTTATATTTCATGTTCTACAGGTAGACATATACATTTTTAAAACACATTTTCAAATACATTTTCAAATATATTTTTAAATACATTTTTAAATACATTTTTATGTATTAATGAAATGTACTGGGTATTTATGAAATGCATAGGTTTTATATATATATATATATATATATATATATATATATATATATATATATATATATATATATATATATATATATTTTTTTTTTAATGAAATGTATTGATATATTTAATGAAATATACTGATATATATATATATATATATATATATATATATATATATATATATATATATATATATAATGAAATGCACTGATTTTTTCATAAAATGCACTAATTTTCTATGAAATGCACTGAGTTTTTATGAAATGCATTGATTTCTTAAGGAAATTGTATTGGTTACTCTATTGGATGTTATTGGTCAGCATATAATAAGCCTCTCACACTATAGAGTTAGTTAATTAATTAATTATATGTATTTATTTTAGTTAATGAATTTACATTTGAACTGTTAGGGAATTTGTAATTTTGTTTGTGGTCAATATGAATTGTTAATACAGGCACTTTAAATTTTAGAAGTTGGAGTGACTGTTTGCGTCAAAAGACAGTTAAATAGTCCAAAAAGCAGTTGTTATGCATTCTGATGAAGTCCATCATAATGTGGATGAAAGCGCTTAATGAGAACGTGTTTGCGTTTTATTTGATTAATTTGGTCCATTAAAAGAAGTATTTCTGCTCACTTTGTGCATTGGTTTGTGTATGAGGGTTGTATACATCTGTTTCCATTTGTTGCTTCAACTCTTGACTTTGCTGTTTAGTAACTTTATAACAACTGTTCTTGGCAGCCCAAACCACCAGATGATTGATGAAGTGCATGTGCATTTCTCTGACTACATTACTGATGGCTCCTGTCCAGAGCAATTTTGGAAAGATGTCAGACAAAACATAGAATGTCCAAATGAAGGAATCATGACCTATGCGGGTCAGTGAGAATTCTAGCTATTAGAATATTCCACAAAGCCTCAGTTAAATCATAGCCCCATAGGGGTATGATTAGAAATGCTTGCAATGTTGAATTAAATGATAACTGGCACCTGATGTTCCAAAGGTGCATCCAAGATAATTCTGGTAAGCAGAACCAATGAATTTCCAGAGAGTCTGATCCAGAAATCCCATCAGTCTACCCAGCAGGGTGGATGCTTGCTGAGCTTTTCTTTGGACGAAGAGTGCCCCAGGATCCAAAGCACCTTCTTTTTGCAATCTAAATAAAAGGTTACTAACTAATGTACAGGTTATAGGCATCAAATAACCACTAACCAATCCTCTTTGAGTCTTTAGTCAAATGCCCCTGCTCTGATAGTTCAGATGTGCGACCTATATGAAATGAATGGAAGGAATAGCCCTGGTTGGAAATGCCTGGATACATAAGGGTTTTCTTCAATGTGAATTGACCTCTGCTACAGAGACAGAGTGGCTAGACTTAAACCTGAAAATAGGGCTGGATGGCAGAATGACAAAAGTCAACCTACATTGAGAGGAGGCCCAGTATAATGGACAAATGACAGGAGACCTGTCTTTGACCAAATGAATAACTTGCCTTTTTCTGGCCTGGTCCATTTTAGACCTACATAACTACAGTAAAGCCAATTCCTAGCCAATGGCAGTATCCTCCCAGTGCACTGAATAGAGTAACTCCCTGGCATGGAACGTCACTAGCCTTCCTTTATCTACTATTATTAATTATCTAGGTAATAGACAGCTATTTGGCTGATGGGCCACTGCTGCAGCACCAGGGCAGGAAAGAGCTTAAGGTTTCAAAGGTTGCACAAGCAAGGGAGCAACCCATGGGCATGACAGTGTCAAGAAGAATTGACCTCCAAATTGAAATCCCAGCAAAGGCAGATCAATCTCTCTCTCTGATATGGAGGAGATGGAAGGCAAACTGGATGTCTAGTTTGCAGAGCTAAAAATCTGAGAACTCCATAATAGCCTCAGCAACCTGGTCTACATATGTTCAGTGAACCTTGTATTACTGTTTGTCACTAAAGTTATTGACAGACTGACAAAGTGGATATGAAAGGTGGTGGATCAAACCATAATCTACAGCTTTTTTCTTGGGGTCTATGCCTATGGCAGACAGCTTAGAGGCTGGCCATGGGAGATGAGAAATTGGGCTATTAACCTGACCTGCTGAGATCTATTTCTCAACTAACTAACACCTCAGATCCATTGCCGTTTATGGTGGAAAGGTTCATAACTACCTTGCAATCCAAGGGAACCAATGACCCTATTGAGAAGACTGAAGAAAAACCTTTTATCAAAAAAGACCACACTTTTTACCATAGTAATTCAAAAGCAAAGCAGCTAGCCTATTTACTCTGATTTCTGTATGTGATTGTTTGAAACAACACCTGACCCTGTGAAAGATTACCTTTTTCCTCAAAAAAATGTGTCTATCCATGGCTGGCACCTCCAGCTTCTGAGTGGAACTACCATCGGTGGAGGAGGAGTTGAGGTTCAGGGAGGAATGCCCTGATTTTCACCAGCATATGGATGCTGGGTGTCCTTTTCCACAAAAGAGCAAAGACAATAGAACCTGCAGGCAGGCAACAGAAATTTACCCTAACCCATTCCCAACCACCCTCACTTTCATTACATACATAGCTAAGTATACCATACCCCTAATCTACCCACCTATCACCACTCTCCACACATCATTCCAAACCACTCCCACAATACCTTCACCACATTTCCATCTCTCTCAGGCCACACACTGTCTCCACCCTACATCCCTTATCAATATACAGTTCCCCTCCCCTAATTACTGTACTTGACTTCCCCTGCTGTCTTCTACTATACATACACTCCATAATGGTACTCCATCACCATTTGCTGTTCATCACACTACTTTTATACCTTATCTACCTCACTTAGAATGCCACTAACGTCCATTTCTATCACATCCAACAATACCACTCCCCAACACATACAGTCACAACAGCTCAACTTCCATTTAAGCCTTATAGCATCATCCACCTTCATCTATATCAATGCAGCAACATTCTCTTCTTCCACTTCATTTACACAACCCCTCCACTCATCCATCCACATACAGGTATTACCAACTCAAGGCAAAACTTACATACTTGGTACTGCACTCCTTAAAACAAATTAAACTGCAGGGAGATATCCATCCTAGCCCTGGCCCTAAATATAACTCTTCTAACAACAACTGCAACCCTCCTAAATCCACCTGTACTACTACTATACAAAATCTTGCTGGCCCAACTCCAAGCACTTCACTTCCCATAACCTCCAAATCACACCTACTAATAGCAAATTTCAACCTCAGAAGCTTCCTAAATAAAATAACATAATTCCATGCTACCTTGGCCACCTATTCCCCAGACATAGCAGTCATAACTGGCTAAAGCCCCATATCAAAGACTCTGAAATTACAACTAATGATTATAACATCCTAAGACAAGATTGACTAAACAAATGAGGTGGTGGTGTAGCTGTTATGTCCAAAGACTCTCTTGCAATGGAAAAAATAAACTGTACTACCCCAGGCATCCCCACTGCAGAAATACTTGTCACATGCCTGAAACTTAACCCTCAAAAAGCCATCAATATTATTGCAGTATACCTGCCTCCTGGTAACAACCTTCCCAGTATTGAATCCCTCCTGTCTTGGTCCGCTACCTCCTTCAGCCAGGAAACTATAATCCCAGGTGACTTTAACTTTGACTTGTTCTCCTGCTCCTCTACCTGTCCCACTAACTTCATTAACTTGCACAACTTCACCCAGACTATCAACAGCCTCACCCGCACTGATACACATTCTAAAAAGCAGTCAATCCTCGACTGGATACTAACCAAAAAGCCTAACCTGGGGTCTCAAGCTGGCTGTCTATCTATAACACTAAGTGACCATGCCCCTACATTCCATGTTAGAAAAAGGATTAATTCCCAAACACACATACCCTTCAAATACACCCGGGGCAAGAAAAATTTCTCCCCGATACATTCATCCTACTACTTCAGCATTGTGACTGCTCCCCATTACAAAACTGCAACTAGACCTTGCAGTAGAATACTTCAGAAATAAATTCCTTGACATCTTAAATAATCTCGCCCCACCAGGAACATTTGTACCAAAGCCACACGACTACCATGGCTATCTAATGACACTAAGTCTCTAATCAAATAAAGGGGCAAAGCCTGGTCACGTTATCATAACACCAAAAATAAAAATGTTTTCACTATATTTCAGCAATTAAGAAATCAGGCTAAGAAAAACATCTCTAGTGATAAAAAACTTACTTTCAATCCAACCAACAAAAATACCTGAACAACCCACAAACGTTCTGGAAAAACATCAACTACCACCTTAACCCTGGTAAAACTGTCACCACTGCTCCCTCCTCTAGTAATAACTCTGAGCTCATCGCATCACAGTTCAACTCTAACTTTATTAACTCTATCACCACCCTCCTAAACAACAAAACATTCCACCCAGTAAATGTACCCTCCACCACCAAAATCACAAACTTTTTTAACCTCAAACCCATCCAGACTACATAGATAAAAAAATCCTATGTAAACTAAAACCATGCTGCCTTGCCGCAGACCAACTGCCCAATGAATTCCTGAAAATAGCTACCTCATCCATAGCCTACCCCGTATCCATACTAATCAATCACTCTATCTCTGAACACTATGCCCCCACATCTGGAAAATTTCTTACATCATTCCCCTTCACAAGGGCAACCCTCTAGAGAAATCTCAAATTATTGACCAATTGCTATCCTCTCTCCCATAGCTAAAATCCTAGACAAATGTATCCATCAACAGCTTTCCCCCCTTACAGCATAGCTTCAGACCCAAGCACAGTACTAACACTGCACTAATTACCTTCACTGATACAATTCAACACCTCAAAAGTGAAGGTCAATTGGTCTCTGCAATTTTTCTAGATATGTCAAAAGCATTTGACACTGTATCTCACCAATTGCTATTTAACAAACCCGCAAACTACAATCTCAACTCATCATCCCTAACCTGGTTCCACAGCTACCTGTCAAGTCATCAACAGGCTACTAAATGGGAAAACAATCTCTCTCCTCTGCTTCCTGTCTATACTGGAGTACCCCAAGGATCCATACTTGGGCTCCTCCTTTTATCATATTCACCAATAACCTAAACTTCACCCCAACATGCAACTATCCTCCAATATGCAGACAACTCCTCACTTATCTGTTCAGCCCCTACCTCTGAAGAACTTCAACAAAAAATGCAGAAATCCTTCCTCGATACAGAAACATACCTCTCCAGGCATCAGCTCATCCTAATCCCAAATAAGACTAAGTTAATAATTTTCACAAACAATTCATCCAAGCTTAGCCCTCTACCCCTCTCCATCTACTCCTCCAATGTAAAAAAAATGACTCAGTTAATCAGATCAAACTCATAGGAGTTACAATAAATAACAGACTAAAATTTGATACACACATATCCTTAACTATCAAAAACATCCATGCCAAACTAGGTACCCTCTACAGAGCCAAACCTAACCTCACTCACCAAATCAGACTAGCGACTGCTAGAACCCACATACTATCCACCCTACACTATGTTCACATATTTTCACCAACCTACACAAGACAGCCCTAAATAACCTAGATTCCTGATACAACAAAATAGCTAGGTTTGCAGCCAACCATCCCCACAAAATGCATCATTACTCTTCTCTCCAGAACTTCAGCTGGCTGGAGCTTCCCAACCTGTTAACTCTAAACCAACTTACCATTTACCACAAAGTGGTATTCAACCCCAATATCTACCCTCTCTAACCTGGTCCAACCCTACATTAACTGTAGGTCCCTTAAATCCTCTGACAAAATACTGCTAAAAGTTACCCAGTCACACAGCTATCATGGTGACTCCCTCTATGACAATAAAATAGCCAAAGTCTGGAAGACTCTATGTCAGCACATCCAAAAAAAGACTAACATCTCTTCTTTCAAAAAAAAGCCTAAATGAATATCTCACCAGCAACTGTCTCTGCCCTTGTATTTCACCAGGATAACATCTACCTATTGTCTTCTTAACACTGTACTCTCCTTCACCTCAAACGAATATACAGCTGTCTTCACCGTTTGCTAGTAAAGTTCTGATTAGAATATCAGATAAACTTCTGTGCGCAACTAAAGTTGTATTATTATGCTCATAGAAATCTGTTTTGTATAGCATCCTTGATTATTGTACTACTGTTCTAGGACTTATTAACTACTGTACTGTTGTATTGTGCTTTGTTAACTACTGCATTCTTAATAATTGATTTTTGCTTGTATTTGCTGTAATGTAATTTGTCTGGAGCTTTTCTCCATGAGTCTCCACTGAAAACAGGCTACTGTCCCAGTCGGACACTATCCGGTTAACAAATGTAAATAAATAAATACATAATAAATAAGTGTGCCTTGGAGGCTGCTTGACTGTGAATGTCTTTTTTTTTATAAATATTCTGGCAGGGGTCAAACAGATACTAGGTACGCAATGTGTTTTTGGGGGCCAGTTGTGGATGAAATGCTTTTTTTAAACCTAATCTTTTTGCAGGGTCAGTTAAGATAGATTTGGATGGTGTGTGGATGTTTTGTTGTTGAAACTCTAGCCTTGCATGACTAAAATGTGTAAGTGAACTGAAGTAAGATCATCTGCAAGCTCTTAACTTTGTGATGCTAAAGAAATACAGTAATGTAACTCTTTTCATTATTTTAAACTTTGTAGGCTCAAAGCATATATTGGGGGTAGGCAATTTGGCTGGATTCTATGCCTAGTAAGTATGAATGAAATAACTGGCCTTACTGTTGTACTTCTGACTTGCTTTGCAAGAGTAATGTGCATCTGAGTGAAGTAAGATCGACCACAAACTCTGAACTCTTGCTGTTGTTTATGTGAAAAAATACATATATTAATAACAGTTTTGTCTTTTATCCTTTTTTTTTTTGTCTTTTAATCTCACAGTATCAAATCAGGTCCTGTTTGTGGGGTGGGCAATAGGGATTGTGGTCATGTGTGATTGAAGCAACTGGCCCTGCTGTTTACTATTGTTGTAATTCCAGCTTTACAAGACTGTAATAGTTGCACTTTCAGATGAATGTAATCTAATTTTCAAATGTATGAATCATTTTTTTTCTCCCTGGAGGGTCTATATTATATCCTCGAATGCTTAAAAAAGCGAACGCTGATTGATCAAACTTATTTTTGCGAAACTGCAAAATATCGAAGCAGCAGAAACTCGAATTTTTTCCGAGGGAAATAATTTGGTTGTGCATTTCTGTTGCTTCGGTATTTTCAGTGTTATGGTGGAAAGTTACCGGTTGGATTCAGGTAAGTGTGCGATTGTGTGGATGTGAGTGTTAGGGTGATTTAGGTGAGTTAGGGTTAGGGCTCGGGTTAGGTGTGTGTGCGATTGAGTGGACATGACGGTTAGGGCGGATTTAAGTGAGTTAGGGTTAGGGAGCGGGTGAGGTGAGTGTGCATTAGTGACGGACCTTAGGGTTAGGGTTTGGGTTAAGGTAAGTGGGTAGTTAGTGGTGTGTGCATAGTTTAGTGTAGGGTTAGGTATCAGATTTTAGGTGTATGTGTGTGGATTTCTGTTTGTTTGGTGTGCTTGTGTTGTGTGTATGTGTTTTGGATCAGCGATTTTTTTTTCCCTGGAAAAAAATCGCTGATCTGACAGTTCGAGATTGTAAGCTTTCAGTTAAATTAGGTCGATCAATCAGTGTTCGCTTTTTTAAGCGTTCAATGACATAATATAGACCCTCCGTGAACATATGCTGAAAAGTGTTTTTTTGACTAAAGGCAGTTAGACAAACCTGGGTAAACAAAAGTAAAATAGATTAAATGAAATCTGTATTTGTGTAAGGCGAGCTGTCACACATAAGTTGTGACTAACGTTTCTGTCAACTAAGTGAAATTAATGCAAGTATGTTAATTTAATCCTGACAGGGTCAAAACAGATTATTTTGTTCAGTAATTGGGGGGGGGGGGGGTTCTGTTTGTTAATGAAATGAGTTAATTGTCCATGCTCTTTTCTGTTGTAATTCTGGCCTTGCAAGATTAATGTGTATTTTGGCAAAGTCAGCTGTCATACAAGCCTGTGCTAGTGTCTCTCAGAACCACTGATAAAGTAGGCATTGGAGTGACCTTGAATTGTAAATAATAAATTAAGATAGTGCAGTGGTATTTCAAAATCTCCTTACTTTTCACTTGGCATCGTACAAAATGTAGATTACCTGATACAGTACAATGTATGTTTACTACAGCATGTGTACTCATAATAGTTTCATGTGATCAAGACCAACCACTTTTGCACTGTGTAGAGATGTTAAGGTTTTGTGCTGTTATAGCATAACCTAAAGACCTCATTAACTCTAAAATGAATTTAGTCTAGTATCTGGTAGACTATTCAGCACGTACAATAGTGCTTGAGCAATTATTTTATGTACCGTAGTAAACATGATCAGTGTTAATCCCACTATCATAACTCCTCCCTGAGAGGTTAACCCCACCCCTTTCTAGTTGGAACCACCCCATTGATGTGTCTCCTGCAGCCACTCTTTGATTTGAAGTCACCAGCCACCACTGCAGATAAGTATTTCTTCACTACTTGCCCACGATATCCAAGGGTAGCCCTAAACATGTAACCTCCTCATTACCTTCAGTTTCTTGAACAGCCACTGGAATTAATACCACGATGTCTGCAGAACTTTGATTGCTTTTCCTTGTCCTACACTAGGGCTTTCCTTCCTTTCACCTGGGCTTTTTGGCTGGATTTGATTCAGGCAAAGATTCCACTTCTGGGGATGACTGAAGTCTTCTTTTGCCACTCCAGCTTCACTATGTGCTGCCTAAAAATCACATACGAGACCCTGCATTTCCAATAATAGATAGTGCCATCTATATTTCAGTACTTGTAAGGAGGGAATTCCTAAAATTAAAAAAAAAAAAAAAAAAAAAAAAAAAAAAAAAAAAAGAAAGCTAAAAGTGATCTTAACCAAATTGTGACCTTTAGGAACACATGATAACTGCTGCAATGAAATAGCAACCCAAAGGTAGTGTCCGTGATACTCATAAAAAAAATAAAAAAAAACACTGAGGAGTGGGGGAGAATCCCTTAACAAATACCAGCAATTAAGGAAACTTATGTCTGAATGATTTCCCCCAGTAAAAGAGATAGGCTTTCCCAGGTATATACCTTTCTTGATGCCATGTGGGCCTAATCCTTATTAACAGCTTGTTAGAACAATTATCCTGCTGAACATGTCTCATAATAGGTTCAGTCTTTCCATTTTTTTCTTTGAGTAAAATGCATAAAGGGAGGACATCCGAGTATACAGCTGTAACAATTAGTACATGAATGAAGTGAGGTGCTTCACTAGCAATGCTTCCTTCATCCTAATAACAGCATTTTTTTATTTACTTTATCACTGTAAGCCGTAGAGATCAGGTGAAGCTGCTTAGCCTGGAACCCTGCTATGCAACCTCTGTTCTTGTGGGAACCTCTTAGGGGGGTCTATATTAGAACACCGAACATTTGAAATGTCGAGTGTTCTAATATCAAACCCTAGCAATCGAAAAAAAAAAAAACATTGAACATTCGGAACAGCAAATTTTTTTCTTAGAGAAAAAATTTGCTATTCCAAAACACATACACACAACACAAGCACACCAAACAAACAGCAGTCCACACACATACACCTAAACTCTAACACCTAACCCTACACTAAACTTTACAAACACCACTAACTATCCACTTACCTTGACCCAAACCCTAACCCTAAGGTCCGTCACTATCGCACAGTCACCTCACCCGCGCCCTAACCCTAACTCACCTAACCAACCTTAACCCACATGTCTACACAATCGCACACTTACCTGACCCGAGCCCTAACCCTAACTCATCTAACCCGCCCTAACCCACATGTCCACGCAATCGCACACTTACCTGAACCCGACCCGTAACTTTCCACCAGAGCACTGAAAATACCGAAGCAACAGAAACGGACAACCGGATTCTTTCCCTGAATATGGGTCGATATTAGAACACCCGACATTTCAAATGTTCGGTGTTCTAATATAGACCCCCTCTTAGGTACAATGTGTTGTAGGAGTTCCAGAATGTTTGAATGACTACATCAAGGATGCATGAAGTAAGCTGATAAGCTTCTCTTCTACCCATTTATGCTATTTGCCTTCTTTTTCATCTAGTTTTATATTAAAACTTTTAAAAGCACATTTACCACCGCAAGACTGGTAACTGGTGCATGGCTCCATCTGGGCCAACACAGGAGTGACGTTGACATTATGATAATCCTTCACTGAGCTGACTACTGGAATGGCTGGGAATGGTGGGCCTAGCTATTTAAGTGGTGAGTCACCACCCCACTGACGTTATGCTCATAGACAAACTCACTTACAGGTAAGCTGTGCTTACTTAAATTCCTGGAATCCACCACTACAGAATAGGGTAGATGAGTATTAGGGAACTTCAGTGTGATGACATCACTGGTACTAGTACCAAGCTTCTACATGTATTTGGAACACCATAGACAAGATGTGCCTCATCCATATGGCTGTACTAATAATGACCTTTGCAAACCCATATTTTTACGATTACTTTTTTTGCTAACTGGTTATATTAAGAGGTTCAGTTCATTCATCTGTGCTACACATTCTGTTAAGCGAATGGTTATATCTGAACTTCACAATTATATCCAAATGTGTACTGCTAAGTAAGGTTAGTTTTACCGGGTGTTTCTTTCTCTGTCAGTTTGCTTCTATTGTCCATTTGTGTAAATTATTTGTCAGGAAAATATTTTGCCTGCTTCTGTATGATTTCAGTTTGTTTAAGGTAAATCCATTTGTTTGGAAAAGAAATTAAATACATGAATTCTTAAATATCTCTCGCTTTGATATCTGAATGTTTATCTCATTGAATCTTGACCAGCAGAGGTTAAATATTTCACTTGCTATCTAAACCTTTGATGCTGGAAAGCTATTTGCTTCCTGAGGCATTCAAAAATCATGTTTTGACAACATCCCTTGTGTTTTGCAATATCTCCAAAACAATGTGATTTAGGCAAAATGTAAAACAGCAGGGTTCTTCTTCCTTAGACATTGATCTATGCACTGATTATGTGGGTAATACTGATTAATGGTATTATGGTTAAACAAAAGTTATATTTTTGTAATCATGCTGGATAGATCCATGGCATCGACAGCAAGGGCATCAACTCTTTGAGAGCTTTCCAGCTATGTGTCACATATGGCATTAGACAAAACATGGGCATTATTAATGTTTTTTTTTTTAATATTTCAAAACAAAAGTGTATTCCAATAAAGTGCCTGTTAGGTGGCAAGTAACACTGGCAAAGTCATGTGCCTTACCATTTCATATTAGATGGAAGCATTTCTTCATCTCTCCATCATACGTATGTTAAGACATTTATGCTGACGTGAAATTGTTGTATTGCGTGGATTGCGGTGATTATGCTCCAATATCTGGAAAAAGACAAATCAATTAAGTACTACTATAGCCTGTGACCCAGTCTTCACAAATGTTAGGCAGCCTCTGCTTAACTTGATAAGGCTGGGTCTTGTGCTAGGTAGTCAAATCTTCCCATATCAACAAAAGATGGCAGCAGAATAAAAACACAGATTTGTTTCTGCCTGCTCATTATACCGATAATATGTCCCTAACTTCCTGTTATAAACCTAGAACATAGCTAGAATAACAGGATTTGCATTTTCTGAAGTACATGAAGTCTGAGACAAAGTTATGTCATTATTTAGAGTCTGAAAAACAGAGATTTTATGAGGAACAGACCAAACATATTAGACAAAAATCTGGACAGTCTGTAAAAATCTGAACATCTGAAAGGCATTGCACGGGGCTATACACATAAGGGACTATGTTATATTGTCTCTGAGTGCTTCATGACTTTGAAAGCTGGGCCTTTTTATTTCTTTTCTGTAACTACTAATACATGAAGCAGATAAAGCAACATGCACTTCAAAGAATTATGATTGGTTGTCCTGTCATAACCTTTAATTATGTGCTCTTGACATGGATGACAAGATTCACCTCTTGAGTCTCGGTATCCATGTCTTCAATGCATAACAAACAGGTTTTGATTGGCAACAAGATTATAATCTCCTGTGCTGATATTCATAACTGATTTATCAGACAAAACAGTTGTATCTTTAAAAATCTTCCTGATACCCATCATGTTTTATTAACACTCGCTGCTTGCACAGTTCCCTCAGCATTATAGTATAGCACTCCATTTTGCATTATTAATGGAAATATGAACAATATTTAATATATTGCATATGTTTTGCAATAAAAGGTTTTATCTCTGTTACTATATTCACTGCTTCTAGTATTGTTTGTTTTCAATTGTGTAAATGTATGATTGCCTATGTAGTAAGTAATGGTTTAATAAAGATGTTTCTTGTTTAAAAAGAAATAAAGGCAAGAAGTGAATAATTTATATAATGTTGCTTAGGTTATATGATATATATAGCAATATATGTGAAGTTAAATGTTTGTTGCAATTATAGAATGATTACTTTTATATGAATGTAAATGTGCCTTTGTCACAAGTGATGATTCAATAAAGGTGTTTGAAAAAAAAAGGTTAAATAACTCTAATCCTGACATTATACAGTGACAGTTTTACAGTGCATAAAAAAAAATCTACTCTTCAGGTAATATTACTTTAAATAACCAAACACTGATAATTTATATATCAAATGAACAGCCATATCTTTGGGTGATGTTATCTGGTCCAGTTTCTTTTACTGGCATTTTTTTGTCTGCCATTACGTTCTTGCGCAGCCCCCCCCCCCCCCCCCCACACACACACACACTATATAACAGAACTATAACTGTTTTTTCTCATCATTCTAAAATAATATGCAGGTATTTCATATTTCTAATACATTTACTCAAACCCTGGGATATATTGATGCCTACACTAAGTGTAAACTGTTCTGAGTGAACAGAAAATACAAGCATAAGTCATAGCTTCTTCTTCCTAATGTTAGTTTTCCTCCTGATTTTCTTGTAGCTTTAAATACTGAGGAGGATTCATAAAGGTTACCACAAAGTGTAGACTACATGCGCACTTAGTATAAAGTATAATCTTTCTGAGTGACTAGAAAGCACAAAAAATGTAGTAGGGATGTTGTTAAATATAGATAGTATACACAGTGTAGGTATTGTTGAATCTGGAACCTCTTTAATAATTCAGGCTTTTGGATTAAAGTTTTAATATGCACACATACCAAATCATGTCAGACAGCAAATGCCAACTTGCTCTTTCATTGATTAACTGCTCTTCCTAAAACATTTGCCTTAATATTCAAATATTGCTTATACTAATAATGCATAACTTTAACAGTTCTTGCTATGTATGGTTTTATCTTAACTTCCATTATTGTCTTTCTTAGCAGTACTGCTTGCATATACCTGCCTAACATGACCATATCCCATTCCATTTTTGTATTATTACAGGAAATGTGGACATTATTCCATTTTTATAAGTTTTGCAAACAGGCTTCATTACATAACAATGGTGCATCCCAGGCAGGTGGTTTCACTGTACACATCAAATTATGTCAGCTTGCAGATTCCATCTTGCTTTCTAATGCACAGCGTATCATTCCAAACATGGTAGACTTAATACTCAAACATTGCTAATATTAATAACTTGTATTTCAAACACTTACCTCTCTGCATATCTCTCACATTCATTTGCAGTAATCTTTTGACTAATGCGCTGTTGGGACAGTTTTTTCTAGATCACCTATACCACAAGCAACATTTTCATACTTAAAGAAAAATAGGAAATATTTTACATTTTTCATAACTTTTCATAAACAACTTTCAGTAATTCACTGTATTATATCCTTCACTGATGGTGTCAGTTTATCTGCTTACCAAATCCTGTAGACTTCCAGAGTGCACCTTACTTCTTATTGCATGAATTACTGTTCCTGGAATACTAGTATTGATTAATATTTGTGTATAGTAAATATTAATAACAGCTGTTTAATGCTTACAGCCATATCTTTGCATGTGTGTAGATTAATGATTTATTTTACAAAACATATAAATAACATGTGTGTGCATGGTAAATTCTAATAACTTGCATTTCGCAAACAGTTATATTTCTGATGTGTTTAACTTAACCAATTTCTTTAGTTATATTTTTTCTAACATCCACTGCTTACATAGGTACCCTTTACATTTCAGTATCACACTATCGGCCTGTATTATTCAGAGAAAGGAGGTAATATTTTATATTTTTCATAGTCTTTCCTAAAGATCTGTACATATTGTGGTATCACTTCGGCAGTATGTATGCTACTGCTAGCAACCTTCACAAGTTAATATTATTACCATGCAAATATTTATAATATCTGTGACTGTCAGACAAAACACAAACTATAAGTTTTCATAATGCTTCCTGAGCAACCATGCATCATTTCTGTGCATAAACAAGTCATGCTAGTAAGTAACCACAGGAAACTTTCATAGATGTATTGCCTGTCTTTTGTTGTGATGCAAAACTGACTCTCCGAGGTTCTGCATAAATTGTGCAAGATCATCACTGGTTAGTTGTATCACATCAGGGTCTGTTTGGACATCTTCAGTCTGATGCATGAATAGTGTACTGCTGTGCTATCTATGTTTGCCATGGCTGATGCCAAGAAGGTACTTGTTGTCATTCAAATCTTTCTAGGTCTTTCCTAAGCACCATTTTATGTCAGTCTCTAAATGATCGCATGCAAGTAGAGAATCTTTGACCATAAATGAGAGATCCTCATCACAATGCCTATTACATAGAATTTGAGGCCCTGAAGTTGTGATACTTATTTACTTCAATGTGGAGTATCATGAGTTCATGTGACAGTTCAGTTTTCCCTTCCACTAGAGCATATTGACCACATCCTTCAACTGCTTATATCTACGTCTCTCTGATTCCCCCTATTCTTTTTGTAAACATGGATTTCATTTGTGTTGCCTTCAGCTTTTCTCTGTGAGTTTGGAAAAGTCAGAAAGGCCATTTACAATGGAGTTATCTGTTGTAAATCTAGATACTGCAACAGAGAAAAGGCATGTATTTTCAACACTATCTTGCAAACGCTACTCAAAAATCTGTCCATATTGTACAGAAAGAAAATTATAAATGCTGAACATTACTTATATGGTATTGAAATGAATTTGTACTGGTGTGAGGGTTTTAGGGAAAATAACCATTAATGTACTATTAATATGCAAATCTGAGCCAACATCATATTACCAAGCAAGTACTGCCTGGTCCTCTTACCACCAGCATACTCAGAACACGACAGCACATGCACATGCTTTCTGACTTTAATAAATGAGATACACTGCCTAAGTCTGGTATTAGAAGTAGTATAAGCCAATGTTTGCATCAAAAATGTGAAAATGATATACAGAGGTGTGTCCTTCTCACAGTGCTGCAAATCTTACCAAGAGCATCTCCACTGCAACACTCATGCAGCTCAGGTATCGATGCATTAGTCTGTGCTGCAATCCCAACCACTTGGCTGAAGAGGCATATAAACACGTCTGCATTCCACAGCGCTTGCACAGACCATTTCTTGGACAACCATGACTACAATGGAGAATGTATACAAGCCTGCACTCTAGTCAAACAAAAGATAGGAAATAACAACCGGCAGTAACATGCTACCTAGTGAGTGGCATCACAGTACAGGTTTCCATAACATTCAGGTGTACCTTAGGTGTTATTACTCACCCTGTATGACTCAAGCAACACCCTGTTATATACAATCCACTGCCAATGTTGCAGCCTTTTTTTGAGGAATCAGTCAAAGCAGAAGGCTGACCTATGAGGACTTCTATACAATCATAGTATCGTGCAAAGCAAACTATGTGATTCTAACCTGTGTTTTCAACCACTTGATGTAAGTAGTGAAACATGATTTGCCTGCATCACCACCACCAAAAAAAAAAAAAATCTGTGAAAAAAAACACGGTCAAGTAAATCACTTACCAGTAGCCAATCTTTGTGCAGCAATGAAACAAGAAAATACTGAATTTAATTATACAACTGGAATGTCTAGTGCACGACCAGAAGTGCTGATATGTTAAGTGCAGGTATTACTGCATTTCCTTCTGGTAGTCCCACAAACAAAAGTGATAGAGGCAGTTCTGATTAGACCATGGTTCCATAGACATTGTGTCGGTATTCAGCCATGCATCTTTGCCATTTGGATTGTAGATTCATGCAGTAGCCAATGCAGTTTTGCTCCCCATCCACATGTCATTTATATGAAGCCTGTGATAAATTGCATAACACTACTGATGCACACTCATTTCCTTGCTAAACTGAAGTATAGCAAGAAATGCACAAATCATTGCAATACTGAATGAGAGACTTCACTTTACCACATTAGGCGGCCTGGGAATGTGCAATAAGTGATAGAGTTAACACTACCAATACATAACGTGTCTGGCATCAGAATATACAGCACAGATAAATCAGTATCCAATGCATCATTGACAAAGTGCAGCTCTGATATGGAGAAAGAATATCTTAGAGCAAAATGCTGAGCTCTTTATACTAACAGTGCATGCTGCTTTGTTATACAGTGTTGTGTCAAAAATCAATATTAAATATGTTGATCATTCATGGGGATACTGTGCAATGCATTAACCTAAATAAAACATGCCTCATTTTAGTAAATAAATAAATAAATAAATAAAATGTGTCCACTTCACATGCTGCAGATTGTGGCATAGAAAAAGGAAGTACAGGCAATTCATGAGCTCAACACCAACACAGCAAATGTTATCTAATCCAAAGCCTACACATAGAAATGTAAATGTACATTTTGTTGGCTTCTTTACAGTTGCCCCTAGTAGTACAATACTGTAAAAGCATTATATTCAGGACAATTTTGGTCAGTGCAGAGCATTTCCTGCCATTCCGTTATTCCCTGAAAACTTCCTCACAAAGGTGCAAAAAGGAGAGCAAATAAGAAAATTGTTCAATTGTTTATAATAGGAATGTGTTCCCAGGTACAAAAGTATCTGTTGTGCAGGCATTCCTCCTTACTTTTATGTTTGGTGGGAAAATTATTTATTTGTCTTTATTATCAACATGATGGACAAGAAAAAAATGTCCTTGTTGATGACTGTTAAGCAATTTATGTTATCCTCTGAAGTAGATGCAAACAGCCATCTTTGTGGCCATCATTAAACTAAATTTCACTCAAAAACATTAGCTGTCTGGCACAGGAGATATGACATAACCAGCTACCTCTCAACATTTACCTCTGCTGGTACCAATTTTTTTAACACATCTTTATTGAATTATCACTTGTGACATAAATAATTACTTAAAACTTTTCAAAACAATTTCCAATGTTAGGAGAGATGGAGGACAAGTTTGAGAACAAATTAGGATGTCCATCCAAAATCTGAACAGCTCTGAGTTGCTAATATTGCTCAAGGACATTCTGTTGACTGGTACAAGAGGCAAAACACAAAGAGCTGTGCTTGTGAAAATTAATATACAAAAAGCAGTTAAGAAATTTCTCTTTGTAGATGCAGGAGATATGATTCAGCCAAATGTTATCATGGCAAGCATTTTATTGAAAATCATTCGTGTTTTCTTTTGGATATAGGAGGAGACATAGTTTGATCAGATATTTTTATGCTACATTGAAAGTTCCATACAGGATCATAGGGGATTACGAGGCTAATGACCCTAGTGGATAGTCTAGCCATGCTTCCAAAATATATATGTGTAAAAATATATATGTGTGTGTGTGTGTGTGTGTGTGTGTGTGTGTGTGTGTGTGTGTGTGTGTGTGTGTGTGTGTGTGTGTGTGTGTGTGTGTGTGTGTATGCTGGAAGGAAAGGTATATGTCTTAGAGATTGCCCCTTTTCTGGAAGAGGATTCCCATCTCCCCATCAATGTGAAATAGCTCTTCCTGCACTTATCCAAAATCAGATTGAGTCAGTGGCTAGGAAATTGTAAATTTACAATTTACCCTGGTCTAGCACTAGAGAGAGAGAGAGAGAGAGAGAGAGAGAGAGAGAGATCTTAAAATGCCTGATCACTCATGCCAGAGTTTTATATATATATATATATATATATATATATATATATATATATATATATATATATATATATATATATATATACACACATATATATATATATATATATATATATATATATATATATATATATATGTGTGTGTGTGTATATATATATATATATATATATATATATATATATATATATATATATATATAGATATATATATAGATATATATATATATATATATATATGTGTGTGTGTGTGTGTGTGTTCATACATTATTTCAAGCACCTTCACTACTCTGTGTTGATATGGCAGAGGCATTTGAGATCAAGTCCACTTGTGTTTGCTCATAATATAGCAGAAAATTGGAGAGTATTTGAGCAGGAATATGATATTTTCATACAAGCAGCTTTTTCTGAGAAAGATGCACATATGAGGTCATTCATTTTGCTTACCTTAGCTGGGTCAGAAGCTATTGAAGATAGCATTCATTTTGTATATACACCATAAATATATGCAGGAGAGGTGGACAACTGCCATCATGTGGTATGGTACCGGCTGAATCAAGGAAAGACCCTGAGTGCTTAAAACATAAATGCAGAGAAATGTACAACCACCAGACAAATGTTACATTAGAGAGGCACTTATTTTGTACAAGAGACTAAAAGACAGGTGAAATATTTGCAGCTTATAACACCAGCTTGAGAAATAAGGCTAAAATGTGCAGATCTGGTGACTAGAAAGATGAATTAATAAAGGGCAGGCTTGTGTGTGTTGTCAATAGTGCTGCAGTGAGAAATATTTTGCTTTGTGACAGTGATTTAATGTTAAGCGCAGCTTTAGAAATTTGTCAAATACATGAGATCACAGAAAGGTACACAAGTATGCTTGCAAGTGATAAAAGCATGGTTTCAGAAACATCTAGAGCAAGCACAGACAGCATGAAACACATGGCAAGCAGAAGCAGGCCTAAGCACATGGCAACTGCAACCCCTGTGGGTTCCCTTGGGAAAATCTCAGCTTTCCAGCAAGTTCCAAGACTAGCTCAGAAAAAGGGCATGCTCAGTACAGTATAAGAGTCAGCAAAACCCAAGTCAAGCCTTATTGCTAACTGTTGTAATTTTAGTGCCAATCATGAGTCTAAAAGAGAGAAGTGCTTAGCATTTGGTCAGCAATGCCACAAGTGTAAAAAATAGAACCATTTTCAAATGTTTTGTAAATCAAGCAAGCATCATTCAGTTATAAAGAAAGGTCACTTTCGAAAAAGTAAGTTGGTCATGTAGAGAGCTGCAACCCTATTTCTATGTAGATGGTGTATCAGTGGTCAGTGAAAAAGTTAATGCAGTAGATTTGTTGGCAAAGAATGAAGTATTTTGTAGTGTCCTGATTCATGGCAAACCCATGGAGCTCAAAGTATACACTGGTTCAAAGTGTAAGGAAATGTCAGCAGAAACATTTGCTAAAGTGAGGGATTGTGAGTAACTTAATTTGGGCAATTGTGCGATGCTGGTTGCTTATGGAGATGAAGAGATTCAAAGGAGGTGTTTTATGCTATTTAGCTGAAAACAGTTACAACTTGCAATTTTATGTAGTCCGAAGACCTGTGCAGTCATTATTAGATCTAAGAGTCAGTTTGAGAATGAAACTGCTTTCTTTTAACAAAAAGTCCATCATGTAAGCACATGTCTCAGTTCCATCTTTACTGATGCTATTTTCTCAGAGTATGCTGAATTTTTCGATGACAAGATAGGCAAAGTTCCAGTTGTGTACTCCATGAAAGTAGACCCAGAGGTCAGTCCAGTGGTCAGAGCAGTGGGGAGAGTTCAGTAACTATGCACAATAAAGTCAAGGTCCAGTTAGACATAATGGTGCAGCAAGGTGTGATTTGTCCAGTCACAGAACCAACCAAGTGGGTGTCTTTCATGGTAGCTGCTCATAAGAAAAATTCAGATGAAATAAGAATATACATTGACTCAAGAGACTTGAACAAAGCATTAAAGAGACACCATCATCCTATGGGTACAGTCAAGGAGCTTGCCACCCTTATGCCAAATGCCACAGTTTTTTAGATGCAAAGAGTTCATTTTGGCAAGTGATGCTTGATCACAAATCTTCACTACTGATTACATTCAGTACCCCATTTGGCAGATACAGATTCCTCAGGATGCCTTCTGGAATAAATTCTGTCAGTGAAATCTTTCAGTGTGCGACAGTACAGCAATGTTATATACAATCCACTGCCAATGTTGCAGCCTTTTTTTGAGGAATCAGTCAAAGCAGAAGGCTGACCTATGAGGACTTCTATACAATCATAGTATCGTGCAAAGCAAACTATGTGATTCTAACCTGTGTTTTCAACCACTTGATGTAAGTAGTGAAACATGATTTGCCTGCATCACCACCACCAAAAAAAAAAAAAATCTGTGAAAAAAAACACGGTCAAGTAAATCACTTACCAGTAGCCAATCTTTGTGCAGCAATGAAACAAGAAAATACTGAATTTAATTATACAACTGGAATGTCTAGTGCACGACCAGAAGTGCTGATATGTTAAGTGCAGGTATTACTGCATTTCCTTCTGGTAGTCCCACAAACAAAAGTGATAGAGGCAGTTCTGATTAGACCATGGTTCCATAGACATTGTGTCGGTATTCAGCCATGCATCTTTGCCATTTGGATTGTAGATTCATGCAGTAGCCAATGCAGTTTTGCTCCCCATCCACATGTCATTTATATGAAGCCTGTGATAAATTGCATAACACTACTGATGCACACTCATTTCCTTGCTAAACTGAAGTATAGCAAGAAATGCACAAATCATTGCAATACTGAATGAGAGACTTCACTTTACCACATTAGGCGGCCTGGGAATGTGCAATAAGTGATAGAGTTAACACTACCAATACATAACGTGTCTGGCATCAGAATATACAGCACAGATAAATCAGTATCCAATGCATCATTGACAAAGTGCAGCTCTGATATGGAGAAAGAATATCTTAGAGCAAAATGCTGAGCTCTTTATACTAACAGTGCATGCTGCTTTGTTATACAGTGTTGTGTCAAAAATCAATATTAAATATGTTGATCATTCATGGGGATACTGTGCAATGCATTAACCTAAATAAAACATGCCTCATTTTAGTAAATAAATAAATAAATAAATAAAATGTGTCCACTTCACACATGCTGCAGATTGTGGCATAGAAAAAGGAAGTACAGGCAATTCATGAGCTCAACACCAACACAGCAAATGTTATCTAATCCAAAGCCTACACATAGAAATGTAAATGTACATTTTGTTGGCTTCTTTACAGTTGCCCCTAGTAGTACAATACTGTAAAAGCATTATATTCAGGACAATTTTGGTCAGTGCAGAGCATTTCCTGCCATTCCGTTATTCCCTGAAAACTTCCTCACAAAGGTGCAAAAAGGAGAGCAAATAAGAAAATTGTTCAATTGTTTATAATAGGAATGTGTTCCCAGGTACAAAAGTATCTGTTGTGCAGGCATTCCTCCTTACTTTTATGTTTGGTGGGAAAATTATTTATTTGTCTTTATTATCAACATGATGGACAAGAAAAAATGTCCTTGTTGATGACTGTTAAGCAATTTATGTTATCCTCTGAAGTAGATGCAAACAGCCATCTTTGTGGCCATCATTAAACTAAATTTCACTCAAAAACATTAGCTGTCTGGCACAGGAGATATGACATAACCAGCTACCTCTCAACATTTACCTCTGCTGGTACCAATTTTTTTAACACATCTTTATTGAATTATCACTTGTGACATAAATAATTACTTAAAACTTTTCAAAACAATTTCCAATGTTAGGAGAGATGGAGGACAAGTTTGAGAACAAATTAGGATGTCCATCCAAAATCTGAACAGCTCTGAGTTGCTAATATTGCTCAAGGACATTCTGTTGACTGGTACAAGAGGCAAAACACAAAGAGCTGTGCTTGTGAAAATTAATATACAAAAAGCAGTTAAGAAATTTCTCTTTGTAGATGCAGGAGATATGATTCAGCCAAATGTTATCATGGCAAGCATTTTATTGAAAATCATTCGTGTTTTCTTTTGGATATAGGAGGAGACATAGTTTGATCAGATATTTTTATGCTACATTGAAAGTTCCATACAGGATCATAGGGGATTACTAGGCTAATGACCCTAGTGGACCTTCTTTAGTCTAGCCATGCTTCCAAAATATATATGTGTAAAAATATATATGTGTGTGTGTGTGTGTGTGTGTGTGTGTGTGTGTGTGTGTGTGTGTGTGTGTGTGTGTGTGTGTGTGTGTGTGTGTGTGTGTGTATGCTGGAAGGAAAGGTATATGTCTTAGAGATTGCCCCTTTTCTGGAAGAGGATTCCCATCTCCCCATCAATGTGAAATAGCTCTTCCTGCACTTATCCAAAATCAGATTGAGTCAGTGGCTAGGAAATTGTAAATTTACAATTTACCCTGGTCTAGCACTAGAGAGAGAGAGAGAGAGAGAGAGAGAGAGAGAGAGAGAGAGATCTTAAAAATGCCTGATCACTCATGCCAGAGTTTTATATATATATATATATATATATATATATATATATATATATATATATATATATATATATACACACACACATACATATATATATATATATATATATATATATATATATATATATATGTGTGTGTGTGTATATATATATATATATATATATATATATATATATATATATATATATATATAGATATATATATAGATATATATATATATATATATATGTGTGTGTGTGTGTGTGTGTTCATACATTATTTCAAGCACCTTCACTACTCTGTGTTGATATGGCAGAGGCATTTCGGAGATCAAGTCCACTTGTGTTTGCTCATAATATAGCAGAAAATTGGAGAGTATTTGAGCAGGAATATGATATTTTCATACAAGCAGCTTTTTCTGAGAAAGATGCACATATGAGGTCATTCATTTTGCTTACCTTAGCTGGGTCAGAAGCTATTGAAAGATAGCATTCATTTTGTATATACACCATAAATATATGCAGGAGAGGTGGACAACTGCCATCATGTGGTATGGTACCGGCTGAATCAAGGAAAGACCCTGAGTGCTTAAAACATAAATGCAGAGAAATGTACAACCACCAGACAAATGTTACATTAGAGAGGCACTTATTTTGTACAAGAGACTAAAAGACAGGTGAAATATTTGCAGCTTATAACACCAGCTTGAGAAATAAGGCTAAAATGTGCAGATCTGGTGACTAGAAAGATGAATTAATAAAGGGCAGGCTTGTGTGTGTTGTCAATAGTGCTGCAGTGAGAAATATTTTGCTTTGTGACAGTGATTTAATGTTAAGCAGCTTTAGAAATTTGTCAAATACATGAGATCACAGAAAGGTACACAAGTATGCTTGCAAGTGATAAAAGCATGGTTTCAGAAACATCTAGAGCAAGCACAGACAGCATGAAACACATGGCAAGCAGAAGCAGGCCTAAGCACATGGCAACTGCAACCCCTGTGGGTTCCCTTGGGAAAATCTCAGCTTTCCAGCAAGTTCCAAGACTAGCTCAGAAAAAGGGCATGCTCAGTACAGTATAAGAGTCAGCAAAACCCAAGTCAAGCCTTATTGCTAACTGTTGTAATTTTAGTGCCAATCATGAGTCTAAAAGAGAGAAGTGCTTAGCATTTGGTCAGCAATGCCACAAGTGTAAAAAATAGAACCATTTTCAAATGTTTTGTAAATCAAGCAAGCATCATTCAGTTATAAAGAAAGGTCACTCGAAAAAGTAAGTTGGTCATGTAGAGAGCTGCAACCCTATTTCTATGTAGATGGTGTATCAGTGGTCAGTGAAAAAGTTAATGCAGTAGATTTGTTGGCAAAGAATGAAGTATTTTGTAGTGTCCTGATTCATGGCAAACCCATGGAGCTCAAAGTATACACTGGTTCAAAGTGTAAGGAAATGTCAGCAGAAACATTTGCTAAAGTGAGGGATTGTGAGTAACTTAATTTGGGCAATTGTGCGATGCTGGTTGCTTATGGAGATGAAGAGATTCAAAGGAGGTGTTTTATGCTATTTAGCTGAAAACAGTTACAACTTGCAATTTTATGTAGTCCGAAGACCTGTGCAGTCATTATTAGATCTAAGAGTCAGTTTGAGAATGAAACTGCTTTCTTTTAACAAAAAGTCCATCATGTAAGCACATGTCTCAGTTCCATCTTTACTGATGCTATTTTCTCAGAGTATGCTGAATTTTTCGATGACAAGATAGGCAAAGTTCCAGTTGTGTACTCCATGAAAGTAGACCCAGAGGTCAGTCCAGTGGTCAGAGCAGTGGGGAGAGTTCCAGTAACTATGCACAATAAAGTCAAGGTCCAGTTAGACATAATGGTGCAGCAAGGTGTGATTTGTCCAGTCACAGAACCAACCAAGTGGGTGTCTTTCATGGTAGCTGCTCATAAGAAAAATTCAGATGAAATAAGAATATACATTGACTCAAGAGACTTGAACAAAGCATTAAAGAGACACCATCATCCTATGGGTACAGTCAAGGAGCTTGCCACCCTTATGCCAAATGCCACAGTTTTTTAGATGCAAAGAGTTCATTTTGGCAAGTGATGCTTGATCACAAATCTTCACTACTGATTACATTCAGTACCCCATTTGGCAGATACAGATTCCTCAGGATGCCTTCTGGAATAAATTCTGTCAGTGAAATCTTTCAGTGTGCGACAGTACAATTTTTCAGGCTACCCATGTGCAATAATAGTTGATTTACTGGTTGGAGGTAATGATGAAGCAAAGCATGACAGACAGAGCACATGAAGTGAACTTAAAGCTCAGTCCTCTAAAATGCAAATTCAAACTACCAGAACTTAGTTATGTAGGTCATTTATTTACCAGTACAAGTTTATGACCAGACCCTGGCTGATACCGTATCTCAATTCTTGAGATACCAGCTCCAGACAATGTCCAAGCCTTACAGTGTTTTCTTGGTATGATTAACTATTTGGGCAAATTTATCTCTGACTTTAGTTATCAGCACCTTTAAAAGAGCAGACACACAAAAATGTTGCCTGGTAATGGTCAGAACAACAAAAAAAGAGCATTTGATAACCTCAAACAGCAAATTGCTAATCCTCCTACGTTAAGGTACTAAGATGCCCACAAACCAGTAGTTCTTTCCTGTGATGCTTCAAAGTTCGGACTTGGTGTGGTTATTCTTAAAGAGGGCAGACCTCTTACCTATGCATCTAGAACTCTTACCCAAACTGAGACACATTATGCTCAAATTGAGAATGAACTCTTGGGAATTGTGCTCACATGTTCAAAGTTCCATGATTATATTTATGGCTGAGCTATCCAGATAGAAACAGACCATCAACCTCTAGAAAAGAAGCCTATGTATTCTGTTCCAGCAAGACTACAAGGAATGGTGCTCAAATTGCAAAAGTCTAATTTCAAAATGGTCTATACAAAGGGTAAACTTCTTTATATGGCTGATACCTTATCCAGATCACCCAAAAATACCATGGAACAGCTTGATTCAGAGAATTTTGACTCTGATGTCTCTGATGGACTTTTTCAATTCAGTCTCCAGAGCCATGGACGAGGGTAAGGCAGTCCACATAGCCTATCTGGACCTTGCCAAGGCCTTTGACCCCATCCCCCACTCTGGAATCATAGATAAACTTACTAAGCTGGGCATTAATCCCTACGTCACTCGATGGGTTGCAAACTGGCTTACTGACAGAACCCACACTGTAAAAGTAGATGACTCCAAATCCAGCTCCAGACAAGTGGCAAGTGGAGTACCTGAGGGTTCAGTCCTGGGACCACTCTTCTTTGGCATCTACTGCTCTGAAGTACAGGCCAATACTAAGGGACTCTGGCTAACAAAGTTCACAGATTACTTCAAACTGGGAACCATTATTGAATCTCCAAATGATGTGGATACTCTACAAAAGGGCCTTACAGAAACAGATGCTTGGTGCCAGAGCCATGGGCTCAAGCTCACTAACAAGAAATGTATAGTTATCCCCTTTGGGAAAAAACATGTACCCATGAATTACCACATAGGTGGCAGTATACTAAACACCAAAAGTGTGATAATAGACATACAGAGGTGGACAGTGATCTCACCTTCAATAACCACATCACCACAACAGTCAGGGAATCCTTCTATGTGCCACACCTCATCACTAAAGGCTTTTCATCCAGAAAAAGGAGGTCATTGTCCCACTGTACTCATCCCTCATTAGACTCATTATAAAATACAGTGCCCCATTTGATATGTACCTCTCAAGACATCTGCAACAATGGGAAACGCCGCAGAAATACCTCACTAAAAGAATCATAGGCCTAAAGCAGATGCCCTATGCTGACCACCTTAAAAAACTCCAGCTATACTCTGTCGCATATCATCTACTCCGAGGCGATCTCTGCTTAACATACAAGGCCATGTCAAACCCAGAGCTGTTGGACATGCTACACTTAAAGAAATCCCAATCCCTCAGAGCCGCACGCTCCAGGGATCTAAACAATAAACAAAACATACTGGAGGGATAGGTTCCTGACCCAGAGACTCCCCAGACTCTGGAATAGACTGCCCATACATGTCAAGCAGAGCGTCTCTTTGACCCTCTTCAAAAGGAACCTTGATGTTTGGATGGGAGAAAGGAAATTCACCCCGGGGATCACATCAGTTGCCCTGCTAGACAGGGGTCCGGAGAAGTAAATAGTGTGGGAAGAAATAGCCAGGGAATTGTTATGGCTAGGCTTGTATAGGCCCTAGGGCCGATAGCCTAGTACCAACTATGAACCTATGACCCTATGTCACGGAAGTGCATATTTTTTCTACCATGAGACTTGATGAGCCTGAGAGATCATACAAAGACTGATCCAAGTTTGCAAAAACTCAACCACTTCATCATTGCAGGATGATTGTCAAAGCAATCCTGTGTACCGCTACAACTACAACCTTACTTTCCATACAGAGGTGAGAGGATGATGGAAGATGGTATCATTTTCAAAGGTCAAAAAGTTATTGTTCCTACATCCTTACAACATGAATACATTCAGATTTTGCATCATGGCCAGCCAGGTTTTGATTCTACCAAAAGAAGGGCGAGAGAACTAGCATTTTGGCCTTCTCTATCGAAAGACATTGGTTTCTTCTTGTTCAGTATGCAACAGTACTAAGTCTCACTTGCAAAAAGAGCCACTTCATCTAAGCCAAATTCCTGAACTACCTTGGTCAACAATAGCAACTGACATATTCGAATGAAACAATCAGCATTACTTAGTGTTAGTAGACTCTTATTCGAACTGGCTTGAGATCAATTTGCTACCTAACCTTACATCGAATGCAATTACTATTAAGATGAAACATAATTTCTCAGTCCATGGTAGTCCACACAAGTCATTTTTGACAACGGTTCTCAGTTTACTAGTCAATTGTTTCAGAGATTTGCTTAAGAGTGGGACTATCCATGTTACTAGCAGTCCTGAATACCCACAGTCAAATGGCCTTGCTGAAATGCAGTACAGAGTGCAAAGCAATTACTAGAGAGGTCAAAGTGTGATAATACCAATATCTTCTTGAATTTACTCAATCTCAGAAATATACCCCGTGACAACCTATGTGCCTTGCCTGCTCAGAGACTTTTATCTAGGCAAACAGAACAATTTTGCCTATCAGTTTTAGTTTGTTGATGACTAATGCTAAAAGGAGGGACAGTGAGGATGTAAATGGTGAAAGACTTTGATCTAATTGAGGAAATGAGAGGTATATGTGCCAAGATGAGAGCCTACTTAGTAGAGTCTGAGGATATAGAATACAGGAAAAACTGCAGACATCTTCTTCCTGTATCAGAAATGATATTGCAGCATCGTACCTGTGATATAGGCTCTAAATCTCAGAGCAACCCAGACAATGTTCATACCAAAGAAAATGTCTCAGCATACCTCTCAAGTGTACCTCATTATGAGGAACGTACCTCATTTGGAGTCTTAAAAAATTCATTTTCCTTAAGTACCACATTGAAAGGGTCTGCCATACCTTCAGTGCTAGGAATGTTTTTATTGAAATCCATGGTAAATAGAAATGAATAATATTGATTCATCAAAAGATCTTTTTTTATAAGTAAAACCAGCATATTTTAACCAAGCTATGACCTTCCTAGTTGGAGTTGTTAGTAAGCTGTTAGCATGCATTCCACATTTTGCCCATTTGTTCCACATATTGAGGACTAGTGTTCCTCATTTTGGAGATAGAAGGTTAAAGCTATGTGCATCAGTATCCATTCCCATTTCTGATTATGTCCCAGTTGTCTGCAAAGTTGAACATTCCTTGAAGACAGTCCCCTTTGCTAGATCCAATTCTGAATTTTATGTTATTACAATCAGGTCATATTTCTAGACCTAGTGTAAAATGCACAGCAACCTGGACATGATTGTTTTATGTGTCTAATTTTGTATGGTTGCATGTCAAATAATTAGTTCTGTATAACTGCATATCAAATGATTATTCTGTAAATTGCATGCCATTGAATACTGTCATTTCATATATGTGCTATTTCTCAAAGAGAGAGGATGTAGATCAGAGTGTGTGTATGCACCTTTAAGAAGCATTTCCAGATGTAAGCACGTGCATATAAATAGTGAGCATGTGCAGGCAGCAGTGCCATTTTGAGAGAACAGCCAGAGTGTTAACATGTATGAGTGTGGTAGTCAGTCTGTTTATAAGTTTATTTAAGTTTAAGTTACAAAGTCTCATTCCTGATGTGATTGTGTGTAATAAAGCTGCTTGAACTGAACCCATTACAGCTTGTCTGTTTTATCCTGACTAGACGAGTGACACTTATACTGGTACTGACAGAGCGGTAATGGGCACCATTACATATTGCACTTTCTGAACTGACTGCAGTAGGTACTGCATGGCCACTGCTGATATTTATTGGCCATAGTGCAGGAACCACATCCCCATAGGAAAAAAAAAATGCTTCTTGGGTCACATAAACACTAGTGACAATAGCTTCTCTAACTACACTGCCACATATACTTACAACTAGTTGTAAATGACACAGTGCCAGAAATCTGATCACAAGCCAGAAATTATGCCAAATAAACATGCCTGTGACAGTACCTCTTTAAGAACAATGCTTCTGTATGAGCACAGAACCTAATAAAATCAGTTATGGCACAGTACTTCAATGTCTGGGCATATATGTAACCCTTATGAACCAATAAGCAACAGGCTTGCATATGTCCACAACCACTAAGGGCCACAGTATAGCAGACATATCACCTTTCAATATCCTAGCAGTGGCACTGTGTGGCACTAGACATATCTGTATGATATACTGCTGGCCCCATTAACCACCCCCTTCTCACATGCTGACCAATAACCACAGGCAATGTTTATGCACTTGACTGTGCAGCTGTAAAAGTAACACTCCCTAGCCATGTACAAACAACAGCTGGTGACAGTACTTCAAAGTCTGAGTACATGTGCAGCAGGTACAGAGCATTAGTGGACAATAAGCAATATCTTCACATATGTCCACATTCAACAATAGCAACAGTGCAGCAGACATCCATTCAACAGTCAACTCACCCATACTGATAGTGGTGCTGTGCAACACTGAACATGTCTGAATAACATTACACCAGCCTAGTGTGACGTTCCCACATGTTGGGCAGGAACATATAGATATAGCCCATAATAAATATGCAAGCTTATTTAAATTCTAGCACATTTATTTACATATAGTAAATGCAGTTCTAAACAGAGTATGTTGTATATAGGGTATAGGTCTGGCTACATTATTGGCATGTAAAGAGAGATCTTCTTTCAGTCATGACTTAGTTATAAAAATTAAAACAAACTATAACAATTGCAGTATAATGCAATAATAACAAAAGACCAGTAAAGTGCAAGACTTGACACAACTATATCTAGTGAATGGTCAGTACTATTCAAGACAATCCCTGGGATTCAGCAAGCAGCTGCAGGGACTGTTTCTGTTCAGCACAGCAGCATGCCACACATATGTACGAAGGCATGCTGCCATGCTTTAAAATGGACATGGTTCCGTGTACGAGCGCAGGGGGGGGGGTGAGAGCAGAGCTCTCACAATATACATGCCCCCTGCACTCCAGAATTGCCATTCGACAATTTAAAAAGAGCGAGAACACTCGTAACACCCCCAAACTATCAGGATAACAAATCTGGTCAAAGCCATAAGGGATAATCGTCTCTACCAAGACAAATGTTGTTAGAATAACACATGTAGCATAAGCACATAGTTCACACCTCCCATCAGAGTAAGGAATGTGGATAAATCCAAAAGGGACAATCGTCCCACAAAGCAGAAAGTTGATAGAATAACAGGTTCAGCATTAGCAGGGATATTATGAAGAGTACAAATAAAATAAAACAAATATTTTTTTTTAAACATGCAATAAAGTTTAAGTGTAGCTGCTGTGGTGTGCCTGTTGCTTAGCTATGCTTAATCCAGCTTAAAAAGCAAAAGAATTTAAATATCAAGAGACATCCAGCATAACCAATGTTTCAATAGTGTAGTGGTTACAGTGTATACTTTACAACCAGCCATTTATGGTTCGATCCCCACTATAACCAATTTGCATTCTACATGTGACAGCAGTACATAAACATTTACTTTTATAATTAGCTACTAAATAACATATATTTGTTAACCAGAGTACTGTATTGGGTCCAGATGTGAGGTGTTAGTTTAATAAAGTTGTGAAAACCCCATGTAAATACAAGTGCTCCATACAGTATAGTCACACGTTAATAAATGTAATGAAAGCCCATTGGGGGATGTCAGGGACAGTAAACATGTTTATAATATGTAATGAATGATGAATCAATGCCATATAGCAGATAATCTATAAAATGAACAATAAGCAATGCTAAGCATCGCACAGCTCTGCTTACCAGGTGTAAGCATTGTGTAAATATGGCTGGTAAGCAATGAGTAGTGTAGCTAAGTGGATTTCCCAATTGGTAAGCAGTGTTGAACCTGCCCCTTTAAGCACTGCCAACCTTAGCTAACCAGGTTTGCACATAGCTTAGCTTAGCTCAGCATATTCAAAACCATCCATTCACTGCAAAGGGTGGGAAATTGGATGTATTTTAAACCCCACAGGCAGGAATACAGCTCAAAACTGGTTGCAGTTTCCCACTGTAAGCAGTATGGCAGGAGTTGGTAAGGGCATGCGCTTCCATGCACAGCACTGGGGCATACAGGAGTCCAAGGTCATGGTAGGACTCCTGGTACAAAACCATGATGAAAGATTGCTGTAGGGCCAGTACCAAGGAGCCCAATATAAAGCTTTAACCTGGGACCGTCTAGCCCATGATCTCACTAGTGCTATTGGTATCCCTCGGACTGGTGAGCAGGTCCAGCACTACTGTGTCGACATGAAGCGGAGAAAGGGGGAGCTCTTGACTGAGTGGGTCAAAGAGCAAGGGAGAGGGGTGATGCCCCAGCAGTGTGTAAGTACCCATACCAATAACTGTTTACTAATGTCCAGCCTGTGTGTATGATGGATAGGTATGCCTAAACATTTCTCTATTTCCCTTACAGCTGCAGATGAGTGGGCTGTGAATCAGGAAGCCCATGCTAGTAGGTTGCAAAGGCTGCATCGCGAGGCTGGTGAGTAACAATTCTGCTTGTAGTAGTCATACCAAATAAATATAAAGTAGTAGAAAGTCACCTAACAGTACAAAAACTGTTGTATGGGTTGTACTGAATAAACCAGACAATATGACAGTAATAGTCCCATATAGGTCATATTTAAAAAAAAACATAAATGCCTGGCAATAAAGCTCTAAATCCTGGACTTGTTGTGTTTACTCTGGTATTGCATGGCCTTTATTATTACATTCTCTGAATAGTAATGTTGTGTTTACCACTGTTACCCACACTATGCTACATACAAGAATGTCTGTGAATGTCTGTATAATACTGTTGTAAGTACAAGATCAGATTGTACAACCAAGAGAGACTTAGACAGAAAACACTGAAAAAGTAGACATCAGTATCCAAATAGCCCACTCTGATGAAACTTAGATTGTTGTATTTTTAGCAGACACAGTCATGGTTTGAATCATGGGAGTGGTAGTAAGCTGTATGCATAATCATAACTCTCAACTGCACAGATTTTTTCAGAATGTCCAGATAATTGACTCATATTTTCTGCCTGTTCCTCTGTCCCCCTGCCAAATCAGTGGGATGATCACAGAATTGTAGTCACTAAATAATGACATACATTTGGTTTTCAGACCACAAAACCTTCAGAAAATATATATTAAAACAAATCTCTAACAACTCTCCAAGTTTATGAGAGTAATATTCAAAATGTGTCCCTATTTGTACTCCCATGTTGTCAACCTTTGTCTAGAGTGTGAGCATTAAGAGATTGAGAGGTATGTGCATAATATTAACTAAGAATCTGGGAATATATGTAGAAACAATCAGGTAGTGTTAAACATTCCCCCCACAGGTCTGTCAGATAAGAAAACTGTAACTCCCTGCCAATAAATCCTGGACTAATAGTGTTTACTCTGGTATTGTTTGGCCTGACATGTGGCATTCACTAACATCTTGATATCAGAATACTACTGTTGTGTCACCCACTGTTTCTCACACTGTGCTACATGAAAATATGTCTAGGAATGTCTGTATAAGACTTTTGTAATTACAAGGTCAGTTTGTACAGCCAAGAGAGACTTAGACAGAAAACACCGAAGGAATAGACAGCAATATCAAAATAACACACTCTAATGAAACTTACATTGTTGTATTTTTAGCAGACACAGCCATGGTTCAAATCCTGGGAGTGGTATTAAGCTGTATGCATAATCATACATTTCAACTGTGCATATTTTTTCAGAATGTACAGATAATTGTCTCATATTTTCTACCTGTTCCTCTGCCCTCCTGGCAAATTAGTGGGATGATCTCAGAATTGTAGTAACTAAATAATGACATACATTTGACTTTCAAACCTCAGAACCATCAGAAAATGTATGTTAAAATGAATCCTGTCAATCTAGCAACTCTCCAAGTTTATAAGAGCAATATTCAAAATATGTCCCTGTGCGTACCCCCCTGTTGTTAAGCTTTGTGCAGAGTGTGGGCATTAAGAGATTGAGAGGTATATGCATAATATTAACTCAGAATCTGGGAATATGTGTTGAAACAGTCAGGTAGTGTTAACAAACACTCCCTCCACAGGTCTACCAGGTAAGAGATGTAGAATTTAGCTATAAGACAGTTAAAGTATACACTGTGTACAAACATACCACTAACAAAACCAAGGCTATAGTGTATTGTAATAATATCTGTACAGTAATGATTAGAGCAGTGATCATTAAAGTTGTGAGTACTGCAAGGATATATAAGTGGTTAATTGACATCTCACTCCCCCCGCCCCACCATATCTGCAACAATAATATAAACACACAAATCAATGGGATGGGTATGTTTACACCAAACCTACTGTTGGGACATATGTACTATTGCTCAACAAATATTGAAATGTGTTTCTATAAATGTTCCATGTTGAAAAACTATCATTGGCAGCCTGTTGCTATCAATGTAACCTGCATGCCATTGTAATGGCCACTGAAGTTTCATATATGCATGTGTTCTGTTTGCTATACAGCTGTTACAAATCTGGTGTTTTGAGTTAATGTGAATATCTATGCATGCTGTTATAACTAATTCTGGATTGTGTTGACTATTACTAACCCACATAGGTTGTAAAACTGCAACACCATAGCACGTTTGGGAAGGACGGTCCCAGCGGACCCACTTCTCCCACCTCATCTGGCCATGGCACCAGGCCCCAGCACATGTAGGACCTCCTTGTCCGTTGGTCCTGCACCACCTTTGGGTGGAACTGCTTCAGGGGATGGGGCTCAACCCACCCCCCCCAGGAGCAGGCACGAACAGGATCCTGTCACCTGAAGTCAGGTCTGGGGATTGGTGCATAGCGAGCTCTGAAAGGAGTTTGAAGATCTGCTACACCAGCTTGAGGGCTGCGGGGCACATTTAGAGGGTCAGCATGCCCCTCATGTTCTGCTCCCAGCACAGCCATCTTCAGGGCTGTGAAGGTACAGTGGTGACTGCCCATGGGTGGGGACCTCAGTCCCACTGTTTCCATTTGGGGGCTCATGGACTTCTGATTTCCAAACACCCTTTCCCGTTCAAGGTATTTACCCCCCACATTTCTCATATATAGCCCCTGTTTGCTGTTTTGCCTGTCTTCCTACCCAACCTACCTCCCCACATATACCTACTATCCTTCCCCAACATCCCACTCTCACTATAAAAAAAGGGCAATGTGTTCCCAAAAAAATATTTCGACCCATACATAGCTGTCCATTTTGCACACGTGTCCACTTGACACATGTAATCTGGTCTAATTGGCTTTACAACACATTATTGTTCTCCTCACCCCTCACTCAGTGGACTGAGTGTCCAAATCTACCTCCAAATTCAGTATATATGGACAGCTGTTGCTGTAGAAGAAATGGACAATATGGACCTTCCCTACACCCATCCTGCACATCCCTAGCTGCTGTCACTATTGTCTTTCCCCTCTTCGTGCCCCCTTTTCACGACTTTTCTATCACATGCATGGGGGTAAGTGGAAGTAAGCAATTTTAAGCAATAGTAAATGCATTTAAACCTGTTTGCTTGGCCCTAAACAGTGCCTACACAGATTAAGCACTTTCAGGCTATCTGTAAGCTTATTTAACTGGAAGTTAGCATTGTTTACCACCATGAAAACTGTGCAAACCTGCTTACAACTGCTTAAAACTGTCTTAATCACTCCATATCCAACAGCCCTTGTTTTTCCCAGCAACAAAATAATCAGCTCTTGCAAGCCTCGAACCCAGGATCCTACACGCCATAGGTGCAGCAAGTTATTACTAAACCATTTAAGCTTTACATAAGTGTGATGTTTTCTCAAACATATCATGCAGCACAGTCATTCAACAATAGGGAACATTTATTTATATTTGTAGATGCATGTATGTATGTATGTATGTATATATATATATATATATATATATATATATATTATATATATATATGTGTGTGTGTGCATGTGTGTGTATGTATATATATATATATATATATATATATATATATATATATATATATATATATATTTTGCATTCGCACATTGGATCCACACTCTGAACCTCTCCCTCAAAACATCTGACCAAAGGTACTGTTAATGGGGGTGAATTGGCACAAAATAGGGATCTTTTGTAATTATTCTCATTATCCCTTCCTCCACAGCTGAACCGATCTGCCATGCAACACAATAACCAACACTTGCAAGTCTTGAACCTCGGACCCTGCACAACATAGCCACAAGTTACCAGTAAGTCATCTCAGATGCAAGATGTTGGGATGATTTCTCTAACATATCATGCTGAACAGTCAGTCTACCATAGAGAATGTACAATGTGAAAGCACTACACATTCCAATGATACATACACACACACACACACACACACACACATATATATATATATATATATATATATATGTGTGTATATCTATACATACATACATACAGATACATACATATATAAATATATACAAACGTATAGATATATATAAAAAGAGTATATATAGAGGGTGTACAGCATATCAAACAGCCATTATTCCTGCAGTTGCCACCTTTTCAAATGGCCAGTGTCTGATTCTGTCCTACAAATGAGAATTATTGCATGAAACATATACCCACACACAGTGTAAAGGACAGGACATCACACACATGTTTGCATACATAGAAATGTTTATTTGTGTACTATTTCAGTAATTTATGCCATTTTTTATAGCACTTAGGTGTTTGGAATACATAATAACTGATTAGTGTAACTCTCAAACAAAACATATGACACAGTAGTTTGCAAAACATAACATGCTTTGCTGTCTAGGCTAAAGCCTTCAAGTAGTACAACAGTAAAACGCGCACTTGCCTTGAAGATAAGAATCAATCAACACTTAATTACAGATGTAGTTCAATAGCCTCCAATTACACTCTGTACTCAACCCCTAGGGGAAAAGTATTAGTTGTCAAAATGTAAATGTATCTGTTACATAACAACAGTTAACTTAAAATGTCACTATCACACCGACAAACAGAACCATGTGTAAGACAATAAGCTCTAGCCCACCACTGTTCCCATGGTGAAACATATGAAAATGTACAGCTATACCTTAATGTTTCTTATTACTGATATCCCCTTACATGTTGAAACAGCCTAGGTTGAAAACATTTAATACACCCCCCCCCCATAAAATGTCTTACAAGGGTATATAACAGTGTTCTCCATACACTGACCTCCACACTGTACAGAGTCACACATGTTTTATCCAGCTGTAGCCCTCATATGAAAAGGCCCTACCCCACAATTTTTGTGGGAATCCACAACATCACTGGAATGATAGCAGGAATGTCAGCACTAAATAGTTTTCACTCTTACTCACAAATACTGGCTAATGTACAATATATGTACTGTACCTGTGTACTATGTATGTATTCTACCTATGTTCCAAATTTCATCTGTACACCACAAATCTATTAATTATCTTTATTTTTAAATTAATATTTTCTTGTTTGTGCTCTCCACTGTAACTGTTGATGTGCTGCATACCACTGTAAAAATGTCTATTGTAATTTGTGTGTATACTGATCATGTCTAAATATTTAAATGTATCTGTAATTTTTCTATGTGGAGCTTTTCTCCCCTGTCCTCTGCTGAAAAAGGGCCTTTTCGGCTCAGTCAGTCACCCCTGGTTAACAAATGTAAAATAATAAAATAAATAAATAATGATAGGCCATTACCTATCAACCTCTTACTGCATGACATCTGGACAAAGCCTGGTATATAGGTGGAGGACAAAGGCTGAAACACAGGGCCATATTTGAAATATTGCTGTTATACACTGTGAAAGTTGCTGGTGTTAAAGGATTGCTTGCAACATACCCTTACTCAGGAATATGAAGTCAGAAACACAAATGGATATTGCCATGTACTGATAGCAATCAAAGGAGAGAATGCCACTGATATGTCAGGGACAAGACCTGTGTGGGGAACAGACAAAACATAACAGCCAATCCTCTGGCCATCATGTGGATAGGACCACAGTTGAGACCTATGCAGACAGACTACATTATATGCAAAACTAGCATGTACACACAAACTCTGTAAAACTCAGTGGTGCAGCAGTAGTGTTGTTGCCTCACAGCAAGAGGTTCTCTGGTTCGATTCTTGGCTGGGGTGCCTTCTGTGCAGAGTCTGCATGTCCTCCCTGCATTCATGTGGGTTTCCTCTGGGTGCTCCGGTTTCCTCCCACGTTACAAAGACATGCATCTGGAGCCTTTCTTGCCGGGCCTCTGCTAAAAAATGGCTTTGTTTCAAATTGGACTTTCCCGGTTAACAAATGTAAAATAAATAAATAAATAAATAAATAAAAAATAAATTCAATGCATATAACAGCAATACTCACACACTGTCCCTCGATCTGGAACCGTATAGAAACATGTAGCTGGCCTGTGTCCACAAGTCCGGTTGCAAGAGATATTGCTACCTACTGTCTGTAACACTGCTGCCCACACACAGGAAGGATGTCTTCCATACAGGAAAGGTAAAGGGACAATGCCCACATGATGTAGTCATTTATAGTAGTGTGCTGTTATGACATTGGCTATTGGAAGAACTACACAGCTGCCTCCATGCAATTAGGAAATGGGGATCAGCAATTGGTGCAGATGCCATCACCTGATCATGAGCATCACCTACAAAAGCCATGCTGCAACCTATTCAAAGCAGCTCGATCCCTGTAGTGGAGAGAGAGAGAAATTAAAGAACAAAAATAATACTAAAACAAAAAAAAAAAAAAAAACAAGGAAGACATCCAACTGGTACACAGAAGAGATCAAAACAGGTGTATGAAACATGTAACTGAATGCAGAACTTGGTCTGTAATAATGGGATAGATGATGTTGAAAGATTTATATGTGCCATCAAGACTTGCTGTAATGATGTCCTGCTGAACAACTGCTATGGATTTAGGATCTGGTCCTGTGGGCAGTGGGCCATACCTGTCAACTGTGCAGATCTGCACAGAATATCAAGATGTAAGCCATAATAGTGTTTGTTCTGTTCCTCCAAACATCTATATTAGTATAGTAAATAGTTGAAGGTGGAAGTAATGAAGTCATGAGAGAAACATGAATTTCAGACCCCACCACCTTCAGAACAGTCATAGTAATGTGAAATCTATCATGCACAAACTTCATAGGTTTGTAATAGGCATATCTACGATCTGTCCCACACACACACACACACACACACACACACACACACACACACACACACACACACACACACAGATATATATATATATATTGAAAAGCACGAAACCAACCCAAGCAACTAGTACATGTAATGATGATAACACAGACCAAGACCCCAACTGCCGTAGGAGTGTGCCAAGTCCACAAGATACCCTTCACAAATGAATGGTACTATCGAAACCAAATGCTGCCGTTTAGACCAAATGTAAATACTGTTTTATATATATATATATATATATACATTTCCCCTACTGTTGAATAACTGTGCTGCATGATATGTTTGAGAAGACATAACTGATATCTGCAGCTCAGATGGCTTAGTGGTAAATTGCTGTGGCTATGGTGTGCAGGGTCATGGGTTCAACACTTGCAAGAGCTGATAATTTTTTTGCTGGGCAGAAGGGCTGTTGGATACAGAATGATTAAGACACTTTTAAGCAGTTGTAAGTGGGTGTGAAATGGACAGTTATGTATGGTGTGAAATTATTTTTGGGAACAGATTGCCCTTTTTTAAGGTGAGAGTGGCATGTTGGGGAAGGGTAGTAGGTATATTCGGGGAGGTAGGTTGAGTCGGAAGACAGACAAGACAGACAAGACAGCATACGGGGAAGTATATGACACATGTGGGGGGTGAACACCTTGGATGGGGAGGGGGTTTTTGGAAATTGGAAACTGGAAGCCCATGAGCCCTTAAATGGAAACAGTGGGACTAAGGTCCCCACCCATGGGCCGTCACCACTGCACCTTCACGGCCCTGAAGGTGGCTGTGCTGGGGACTGAGCAGGATGGGCAGGCTGACCCTCTAATTGTGCCCCAAGGCCATCAAGCTGGCATAGCAGATCTCCCAATTCACTGCAGAGCTCCCTATGCAGCAGATCCTGGATCTGAATTTAGGTGACAAGATCCTGTCCATGCTTGCTCCCAGGGGGGGTGAGCCCCATCCCCTGAGGCAGTTTCACCTAAAGGTAGAGCAGGACTAGCGGATGAGGAGTTCCCAGGGTGGGTCCCAGATGTGCTGGGGCCCAGTGCCATGGCCAGATGAGGTGAGAGAGGTGGGTCCACTGGGAACAGCCTTCCCAAACATGCTATTGTGTTGCAATTTTAGAACATATGTAGGTTAGTAATAGTCAACACAATTCAAGATTTGTTATACCAGCATGCATAGATATTCCCATTAACTCAAAACACCAGATTTGTAACAGTTGCATAGCAAACAGAACACATGCATATATGGAACCACAGTGGCCATTACAATGGCATGCACATCACATTGATAGCAACAGGCCACCAATGATAGTGTTTCAACATGGAACATGAATAGAAGCACATTTCAATATTTGTTGAATAGGATATATGTCCCAACAGTAGGTTTGGTGTAAACATACCAATTGATTTGTGTGTTTAGATTATTGTTGCAGATATGGTGGGGGAGAGATGTCAATTAACATCTTTTATATCCTTGCAGTATGAGGTCCTCTGACTTTATTTCCAATGTATATCTTCCAGGTGCAATGTCCCATGAACGGCTCCTTGCATATACAACCCAGGAAAATTATGTCATCATGAACTTCATTGTACTACATCACAGAACCCTATTTGGATGTGAGGACCATGATCTGCAGGAGAGGTCCGCCCTGTGGAATGAGCTTGTCCACAGGGTAAGTGATGTTGGCTTGCATAACCGCAGTTATAAGCAGGTGCGACATCGCTGCACCTATCTGATCTGACACACCTGTTAGAGTGCTGCTGCCATTAGGAGAAACCAGCAAGCCACAGGTGGGGGTCATTCCATTCAGCCCCCCACTGACATATGCTGAAGAGCTCCTCACCAGCCTTGGGGTACCCATCCACCAGCTAAGCCAGGAACCTGAAGAAAGCATTCTGGAGGAAGTGCCACCCACACAATGGCTGAGGAGCATGCAGGTAAGGCCCCAGGGCACATTAGTAGATCACAGTTGCTTATCCATCTTTATCTGTAAAGTATCTTCATGCATATGTCAGATAACATAGTCTTTTGCTGCAGTGTAGTAATGAACAGATGGTATTGTGGGTTTGTACTGTTGATGTACTGAAATGGTGCTCCCACCCTGTACCAATGTCACAGGTGTGGCTACTGACATTACACACAACTATGTAGGTCCTTCTGGTATACAACTGGGGCAGCAGCCTGTAGCTGGTGAGTATGGAGTTGTTTTGTTCAGGTTTCCCAATAAACTGGCCATGTTATGGCCATGGTATTTGTCATGCACACATTTAACACACCTACCCATAATGCATGCTGTACATGTTCACTTATTGTTGCTGTTAACTGCACTGCATCACAGTGGTCACCATGGTGGCATAGCTGAAGGGTATGTAAGAGTCCTCCAGTATACCTAACAACCTGTCAGTGCAAAATGTGTGGACAGAGATTAACATAATGGTGGGACAAATGGCCTACAGTAGGGACATGTCTGAAACATTAACCTTATACAGTTGCTTATACAGTTGCTACAAAGGTGTATACACCACTATTACAATGGCAACTGTTCCTCATCTAAACAACGGCAAATCACAATACCACATTCCACACCTTTTACAGCCTATAATGTGATCCTAACATGAGCAATGAATATGTAATATGGAATCCTACGTTAGAACAACAAATATGGGGAATACATACCTTAACAAACACTGGAAGCATATGTGTGCACACACTCCAAATAACATATTGTGGAAGCAACTTTTGAGGTACTGACAGCTTTCACTCTTCTTGAGTACACACCTTCCATCAAGTACAGGGCCTCAATGTCACAACAAGTAATGGTCTGCTGTCCAAGAATTATGTCCATGACATTTGCCCACTCACCTGCAACAGAGGCAGCAATGGCTTGCACACATCTTACAAACCATGGAATGGATCCCATATCTGGAAGGTAGCACTCAGGAGTGGGAGAAGTAGCCTTACCTCACCATTGCATAAACCCTGGCAAACAGTGCAGACAGTCATGTATGTATGTATGAAGTATGGGACAATATTAATGTAGAAAATAAACAGATGCCCATCCAAGACAGACGACAACATATGTTGCAAACTGGTCATGGAGGCTGCCCAGAAACATGCAGCAACACTGAAAGACATGCAGTAATGTCTAGCATGTACTGCATGTGCAGTACCTGTGTCGACAATTGCGTGGAATTTGTATAAGTGTAGCCTATGGGTTAGGGTAATCAGGGGGAAGAGTTGTTCCACAGGAAACATCATCCAGGGTTCTCTGCAGGTAGCATATGCATAACATTAAGTCTCCCAAAGGCATGTGTTGCAATGTGTAATGGTGTACTGAGACCAAGGCTGAAACCTACAGACAGTATTAATAAAGATACATGTGGTGCACAAGCAACACCTCACTCCACCTTAGGCCCACCACCCCCACTGTTGCTTATCCATCTTCATCTGTAAAGTATATTCATGCATATGTCAGATAACATAGTCTGTTGCTGCAGTGTAGTAATGAACAGATGTGCATAATCTCTACTATTACGGTTTTTTACTGTTGATGTACTGAAATGGTGCTCCCATCCTGTCCCAATGCACTTGCTGGTGCCAGTGTACACCTTTAGGTTTGCTGTTCTTTATTAGGAACTAGGCCAGTAGACATGGCGTTCTGAATTTGGAACACTGGAAAATGACACTCATGTGTGGCCCATAGTTGTCAAACATCTGCAATAAGGCTGAGGATGGGGAGGGGTGCCATCCTAAAACACAACAGTGAACTGAAGCAAACATCCAAATCTCACTAAGAATGGCTGTATCTGAACACAGCCAAGGTCATGAATTGTGCCTGACATAACCCTGACTCCACAGCAATAGTGAAGGGACAGTGTGACCTTTTAATCCGGCAGATTTGGGGGACATTTATAGGACGGAGTGACCAAATAATGGCAAGTGAAGATGGGCTATGCTAGTATTCAAATTCCAGGAATAGTGACTGCTGCAACAAACCATTGTGTTAAAGGTGTGCACACTTATGCAACCCACATATCGTATGCATCTTAGTCAGCATCTGCATGACTAACACATTTGTTTGCTAGTGCATTTGATTGCACAGGTCATATGTCACATATCAGGTGTGTGTAATGTTAACATATGCAGTATTATGACTCCATTGCATATCATGGAAGAGGCTGGCATGTCAATAAGGGTGTGTACTCTCCTCATAGCCACAGTATGGGTTGTCAGTGTAATCGGATTTTATTGCTCATACATGCACTGCTGATGATTATATCTGCAAATCAGATGTCAGGCATTAACTATTGAGATCTGTTCTCATACCATCCCAGGTATGTGTCAGACAAACACATACGGGCTGTGAGCAACAGAGCAAACATAACTGCCACACATATACACATTCAGCAGTGGTGTGTACACTCATGCAGTATAGTGCACAGTACATGCCAGGGTGCTGTACAGGTGCACAGCAATACTGTGTACATGGGTGCAGTGTGTTCCAGGTGAAGTGGTATCACCAACTAACACAATTCATGCATCACAGAGATGTATAATGTTGGTAACAAGTATTGAGTACAGCTGTAGTGCATGCTGTTTTGTGCCATATGTCATGCATGTTGACTGTTGGGTAATGAGAGGTCTGTGTAATATTTCTGTGCCACCTCACCTGTAAGTGTGTGTGTGTGTGTGTGTGTGTGTGTGTGTGTGTGTGTGTGTGTGTGTGTGTGTGTGTGTGTGTGTGTGTGTGTGTCTGTGTGTGTGTATGTGAGTGTGTGTAGAGGTAAGCAATAATGTACAGGCCTTAAATTAATTTTTTTGTTTTCCGACACAGGTGGCGAGGTGGGTTAGGGTCCCTGCTGCAGGCAAAATAAAGTTAGTGTTCATACAGACTCTGAAAATGATGATAGGCATGGTGAGGCACAGGCAGGGTTGTCAGGGGCTGAAGCTATGCCATCTGTTAACATCCCACTTCTATCCACCCCATCTTCACACACAGTCACAATGCCTATACATACCCCATCACCAGTGGCCATAGATGAGGGACAGTTGGTGGGTTGTGACATGGGACAGGACAGTGTTGGGACTATGGCAAGTGTGTCTGTACACAGCAGCAATAGTCAGATGACCGGCGAGGTACCACACAGGCAGATGTACAGGGGTGCTAGTAGGAGGACTGCTGGCCATCATGCCCCTGGCAGAAGTGCCACAGGAGGTGTCTCCAGACACATGTTTTGGGCCATCATGGAGGCACAGGCATGTATGGAACCTTACACCAGAAGAGTCTGAGGCTCCAGAAGGCTACTCATTCTGATGTACTTGACAACTTCCGTGATCTTGCAGGTACCAACTGTTATTTTGCAAAGGTCCTGAATAGATGGTTGGGTGAGATGGTGGGAATCCTCGACCGTGTGATGTCTGTGTTACAGCATATGCTGGGAGTTGGGCATCAGCCATGTGGATGTAGGTCAGCAACACCAACAGGTGGAGGTCTACGTGGACATGCAAGAAGTCACAGCCGTTCCCAAAATGGCAGTATCAGCACCAGTACTGCAGGGGGGTGCTGTCCACACCACAATGCAGCAGGATATGTGCACGTGATCCTGGCTGGTCCCAACAGGGACCTGTATCCAGGGGACATTTGTCATCATCAGGGGAGAGTAACATATCTGGGCTTTTACCTGGTAGTGCCCATGGAACCCCTAGCATGCACAGTTGCCATGTCCATGGCTGGACATGGTGAACTGTACACCCTGCCATGTATGGACTGCAGCTGTCCAACAAACACCTGTATAGGGCAGCTACATGGCAAAACTGTGTGCATACACACACACACACACACACACACACACACACACACACACACACACACACACACGCACACACATCACCAACACAGCTAGGGCATCTCCATACCTACACACACCACATCTTCTCAGCCCAATTGATAAAGAACCCCCTAACACACACACACATGATGTCAACCGAATATCTCAGCCTCGGTTTCTGGCACACCCACAACTCACCCTGTGCATATGATGATACCTGTGCCACATCCCTGTCATCCATACCATCGATGCAAGGACATACTGATATGGTCCTGATGCACATGGTAAATGTACTAAGGTTTAGCAATGTAATGCTGTTTAACATGTTTTCAGCTGGAATGTTTAATGCTTACATGTCAGGGTGTGTAGTTGTCCAGCCATGATGTAATATAGCTGTTATTAACACTGACTGATTGTGGTCTCCATAATATATTCAGTTTGTGTTGTAGGTGTCTATGTGTCAGCAGGATGTTGGTCTGCTGTAGTTTCCTACAAGGGGTATGGTAGTGTGGTGACACATTGACTGTGTCATATCCTGGTTATAGCTGAACACAAGTAACAGGTCTGTATAACAGTTACTGCAAGTGTCACATAGCTGATAGGTCTAAGGGGTGCATACAAGTGAGTGCATGGTGGCTGATATCAGAAGCTCTTCTACAGTGGACAATGGTAACTGTACTGGGTGGCACACACCAAATTTTTGTGAATAACACACACACACACACACACACACACACACACACACACACACACACACACACACACACACACACACACACACACACACACACACACACACACACACACACACACACACACACACACACACACAGGCTTTGGTGTTGATGCAATACACAGAAAAAACTGCACACATGGATGAACTTAATTTTCTAGTGAACTCATTTTGGCCTATGTAATTCCACCAAGACAAAATAGGCAAAAACATCACATCAGTAAATAATCAGTCTGCCAGTTTAATGTCATTGACGATGGCACTGGCAGGCTATATGTCCTCTTCCTCAATGTAGTGCAATCCTGGAGTTGGTAAACATAGGTGTGCTGGTGTGGGTGGCACAGCCCTCAACGCTGGAGGGCATGGGGTGGAGTAAAATCACACATAGTGTGATTAACAACTACTTAACCTGTTAACATAAACTGTACAGTATAACAGCACACTAAGCGGGGGGGGGGGGGGTACGCACAACAATAACCTCAATGAGGGTGGCTGTGCACACAACAAGCACACCCAACTATATATACAAACTCCAGTATCGCTGTACAGCTGTACAGTGAGTAAGAGGGCATTTACACATCTATACTAGTCTTGATGGAATAATTTTCTACAAGATGATTCCTTTGAAATGTTAGCTTTTCCCAGTCAGTTCTCGGACAGATGATCTCCTGGGATATGTACTTTCTGCAAACTGAAGTAGCTCCCTTCACATACACACACACTTACTTGGCAACACTGAGTGTAGAACCCCTACCTAGGTACTTATTGCTACTAATGTGTTTGGCCTTAATTGCACACACCACACAACATTTAGGATGAGGTGTGTCCCGAGTTTCTTGTTAAGTGAAGAACATCACCAGGCCTTGTACAGTATGTTAATGGGGATGTACTGGGTGTTAATGAAAATACATAGTATGACATACTATCATATACAAATTGACAAACACATAACAGTCATAGATACATCTGACAGACCTGGGTTTGGCAGGGCTAACTACCTTGTCAGTGAGTCTATTCTGTTACAGAGAATTTGCACACAGCACATGCATCATTGGATTGGATAGTGTAATTAGCTACCTGTATGGTTGATGGTGACAGGGGTCCTCATACAGTGGACCTTGGGACATGTACTGGAGGTACCATGGTGTAAAGACAATATACCAAGCACCATACCCCACACTGGATATTGTACTCACCGAAACCCATGATAATGCTCTGACATACCCACAATCACACATTGACCAGGACTGCAATACAGCCCCTTGTCTATCTAATTAGTGCTACTACAGGGATATGCATTTATTGCACATGCCACAGAGATAGTAGGGTGAGGGTTTGTCATGGCTGCCCTAATGTCAGCAACATCACTATCCCTTATAATGTATAGCAGGGTTTATTGTCTTTGGAGAATGTGGCCTCAGAAAGCTATCTCCTACAAATACACACACTCGCATACATGCACACACTTGCCAGGACTCAGAGGGTAACCCATGCCTAAATACCCATTTGTAGAACAGTGTTATACTGGTACTGCAAGCTACAGGTAGCCTATCGGGTGACAAGTGTAACAAAGTACATTTAATGTCAATTACAGCAGCAAGCAGCCATTTTAAGTATGGAAATGGGGGTGTAGTGGGTGAGAAGGCCCTCAGGGTATTATCAACTAGAAACACACAGACACTCTTATTCTCAGTAATGCACACTGACACATTTGTCAGTACTGGGTTCCATAGGTGCAGGTGTTCCTAGGTGTGTACCAGGCTAATGTCTATGGAGAGATGAGAAGAATAGGGGATGTGGGTACACTGGTATCATGCCACCTGACATTTGTTAGCAGGCCATCTATCACCCAATGCCACTTGAGTGATCCCCAGAGTGACAGTTAAATGCAACATCCAATCATCTGGTTTTGTCTTGCAGAGGGCCAGTGAGGTGCTCCAATTTACATGTATGCAACATATATTGCATAACATGCCCAGTGTCTGGGTTAGAGATCTGTACCCAAGCATGTTCTGTTGACTGTGGTAGTCTAGTTGAGGTATCCATACCATGTGGTTCATACAGACTGGGGTTTCCAAGCTGTGGCATTCACAACACAACTAAGCAGACATGTCAGTGTCAGTCTAGCATAGATTGCCTGTAAGCAGCCGAGATGGATACCTGACATCTGCACATCTGTACAGAGGAGAGACAGAAATCAGCTAGCCAACAGGTTATGCATTAGGATGAATGTTTTGACAGATAGACATCTGACACCGATAGGTATGCTGTTACTACATGACAGCAGCCCTCAGTAACATGTCCTAAACACATAGTAGTCTACAGTTAATATCCACATATCAGACCAATATCCAGTTGCAAATACTTAATAACATACAGCTCACACACCAAGAACATGATAGTCAGTACTCAGAGTCCAGCTTTGCATGCAGGGGTGTATGGTTCTAGTACTACAATCTCCAATCTATTCTTACTTGGGAAAGCACTGCTAACAGTAGTAACATAAAGATACAATACATGCAAGTGTGACTACATATAACCAGGGATACTACCCATGTTTGAAACACATACAAAGAGAAAATATTGTTGTACTAGCCATGTATACTTATGTGTCCCATACAGTATACTCACAGCCCTTGCTACTGTAATGACAGCACAAAGAAGCATGTTATGTACATGGAATTAAATGCACTTATTAAAGATATCATCACCCTGCTTTTTTATCAGACTGGAATGTGATGACTGGTTACCAGGGCTGAGCTATACTTAGCAGGTATAAGCATTGCATAAATGGAAATGTAAGCACATTTCTGCAATGTTAAGCGAAGCCTACATGGTGTAAGCACCTTTTCGTTTAACCATACGTTCACACCGCTTAGCATCATGCAAACCCACACAAACCCAATTAAAGCTGCCCAAAACTGCCTTAACCACTCTGTATACAACTGTCCTTGTTCTGCCCAGCAACAAAATAAATAGCCCTTGCAGGTCTTGAACCCAGTACCCTGTACACTACAGTCACTGCAGTTAACCACTAAGCCATTGGAGGGTTGAGCATGGCCGTTGTTTTTTCAAATATATCATTCAGTACACATGCTGAATAATAATGAAAAACTGCTTTTTCTACTACAATTGTTTAGTACTTTTAAGTGAAAATAGTGTTGAATCAGTCATGTTTTTATATCTAAATAAACACATATCAGATAAATATGGTGAGATACATCTGGAAAGGTATATACAACACTCATGTTTACACATAACAATGATATGGATATATATATATATATATATATATATATATATATATATATATATATATATATATATATACATATATATATATATATATATATATATGTATATATATATATATATATATATATATATATATATATATATATATATATATATGCTATAATAAACTTTCTTCCCTTAGTCTTTGTCTCCCAAATCTTGTAATTTTTTTTTGTATTTAAGGAGGTAATGGTAATAGTACCACTCTGCTGTCCAAGGACGTAATAGTACTACTTTACTCAGCTCTTATCAGACCCATCATTGAGTACAGTGCACCTTTGGCATGTACCTAGCCAGGTGCTTGCAACAGATGAAATACCTCAGCTCTTATAAGACCCATCACTGAGTATAGTGCCCCCCTATGGCATGTACCTAGCCAGGCACTTGCAACAGATGAAATGCCTCAAAGGTTCCTCCCCAAGATAATCTGGGGTATGAATACCCTGTCCCATACTGACCACCTTAAGATCCTATCTCTGTAATCCATTTCCTACTGGTTACTGAGAGATGATCTATGCCTAGCATAAAAGGGGTCCTCAGATCCAACTCTGTTGAATATCTTGTACATCTGCAGATAAATAGCAGAAACACTGGATCCAAGGGCATCATCTCTGTCTGTAATATAAGTAGGACCTGCTGGAGGGACCAATATTTGTCTCAAAAGATCCCTGCACTATGAAGTAAGCTCCCCATCTATATAAAGCAGAGCTCATCCCTGACCCTGTTAAAAATAAACCTTGATCATTGGATGAGAAATTACGAATTTACCCTCTGACTCCCATGTCTTTGATGGAGAGTGGTCAGTAGTAAGTAAATTAATCCCAAATTAACAAAGTGCCTCACTGTTCCACTTCAGAATCTCAAATTACTGAAAACGCGAAATCGAGTTTTCAGAAACTCAAACTTCCAAAGTGAAATAAAAAAAAAAAAGTAAAACACATCGTTTCTGCAGGAGGGCAAGCCCTCCTCCAACCCCCACCCCCCTACTTAAATATACCAACTCTGAGATTGCACTACAGTGGGAAAAGGGAAATCTCCCATTCTGCACTGTATAGAAAAGTGCAGAATGGGAGATTTCCCATTTCTTCGCTATAGTGCGAATAACAGAGATGATATATTTAAGTAGGGAGGGTGCAGGGGGACTTGCCCGCAAAAAATAAACATATTTTCTACGGAAATATTTTTTTTTCTTTAACACTTCACAATTTTGAGTTTCTGAAAACTCGATCATGTGGCGTCAATCATGTGAATTTCAAGTTTTCAGTAATTCGAGATTCTGAAGTGGAACCCGCCTTACACATAACCCTTAGCCATCTTTTTCTAACATACCCCACTACATAGGCATCCAATGAACTCTTGGACAAAACTGGGTTGGTTTTCATGGCTAGGTTTGTAAAGTCCCTAGTAGTCATTAGCCTAGTATGAACCTAGGAATCTAATATTAACCTCCCCTGCCCAAATGGTCAATTTAGTGATTTTTTTTTTTTTTTTTTTTGCAGACATATTGTCTGTAACAGGTGTAATCAGTTTCCCCTGATCAGGTCACCTGCATACTTCAGAATACATCAGGTGAAAAGGATAGAGCCAGAAGGTATACCTTAAACAAGTATGAGTCTAGGACAGACACCTTTGGGGAACTCTGAGTATAAGCAAAAATTTCACTTGTCCAATTGCTGTATAATACTTATAATTTCCCATTTGTACTGCATGCAGCTTTCTGTCTTAACAAGATTACAATAATATCTAATTCTTTTAATTTGTTGTTCGATGCTTTACGTATGGCCCTATTGAAGGCTGAATGATGCATCTATATAGATGACATTAAAGCATATTTATAGCAGTTACTGTGTTACTGCAAAACATCATGTTAAGGGTAGCTACAAATCTATTTTCAACATATGCATGCTGATATATGGTTTCAAGTCTCAAGCTTCCTACATATGACAATCTTTTATTCAAAATAACCTTCTCCATTGTTTTTCCGCAGTTAGAAAATAGAGTTATGTGTCTCTGGGTCTGTCTTACACATCTTTTATCTTAAATACAGGTTTACAAAGTACACAAATTCAGTCTTGAGGAATTTCCTCATGCTAAAATAACCAAGTGAATAACAGGTTTCATGGTACTGTTAGTTCACTTTGAAGTGTTCTCAGAACATTATTACCAATTCTAATTCCTCCCTTTGTTTTGCTTGGATCTAATTGGTTTAATATTTTTTCAATGTAATCTAATTTAATTTCAGTATCTGAAGTTTCCTGGTAGTTACTAGCACAAATGTTCCCCCACATTATGAAACTAAAGTGTTTAATAAATATATCTATAATCTTTGTGTTTGAAAATTATCTTTAGAGTGTTTGCACAGTTCATTGATTTGCATACCTTTTATTGCTGCCATTTCTTAGATATTTATAAAATGGTTTCCTACTGTGCTCGATTTGTTTACATATATTTTTCAACTATTTTCCTGACATTGTTTCACACTGGATTTCATTTGTCTGAAAAACTAGTTTATTTTGACATTTAAAGTTATAGTTCTATCTCATTTTAATTTTTTCTTACATGTTTTACCTTTCATCTTAAATAAGGATCTTGTTCTTATGGAAATATACTCTCCTGACCTTCTGTATCTAGATCCTGATGTTAAACTTTTTTTGGATGTTTTGCATTCATTCAATTTCCCTTTCGAAACCTGTCACATTCCTTCTGCTGTCTTGCCACTAATTGCATCACTCTAATTAGTTTTAAGTAGTAACTGCTCGGCTTCCATATTGTATGTTATTAAACTTCTTTGCATTGATTTAGATTTCAATTTGGCAAAATTCTCTAGCAGTAGATTAATCTTTAGAAACCAATGATCACTGCACAGCAAAGTGGTAAAATATGAACAATAATTTCTTTAGGAACACAAACAATTGTGTGTGTATATTGTCTGGTAAGTTTGATTACAATCTGCAAAATCTGTTGTTCCTGAACATACCTTGTAAATAATTCTCTTACTAATGTTGTCAAATCAATATTATGATTTTTTTTTTCCTTTCTGTGTCTCATGCAAGAAATATATGAATTCTTCTGGGTCATTAGCATTTGACTTTGGTGGTCTATACACCCTAACAATTGTAGCCTGTCCCAGGGCTTTATTATCGGTTATACAATCTGCACTATTTGTGTTGCCATCAAAGATATAATAATCTCAGGTCTCATAGCAATCTTTAATCCCACCTTTTTTTTGTTAGAATGTCTGTTACAAAAAAAATATATTTATATCCCCGCAGAACTGGTTTACAATCATTGTTCTTTAACCATATTTCTCAAACAATAACACCATCAATCTTATGTGAGTGCAAGTAACTTTATTCAGTTAAAAAATGTATTACTAATACTACTTTTAGTAACAAAAAGACAGATACATGAAATATTGCTGTGGACAGCTACATTTCTAATCTGGCCAAATTCCTATCTTCTTTTACTCCATCATATGTAAATAAAAGTGTGCCCAAAATTAGGCTTGGCTGTTCTATACAGTTACACTTTTTAAAATGGGATATTCTTTCAAGTTATTTACCCCCTAAAATGTTTTCATTCTTCATTTTAGCTTCTGCTCCTTGTGGAAATTTGTGGTTGAACTATGTTATAATTCTGTGTAATCTGGGTATTCATATCAATATATATTTTTTATGAATTGTACACTTTTGTCAATCTCTTTTTGTCACTATTTGTTGTGAAAAATCTCTCTTTCTTTTTCTGTTTTCCTCTGCATATTTGTATACCTAATTCCTAAGATGTCGTTTATGGTGTCATGCTTAATAGGGGTTGAGTGAGCTTTACTAGCAAAAGACACTTCCCTTTTGAATGTGTTATATTTGAACTTTGACTACTGTTGTTCATCTCATTAGCCCAGTCATATGTAACAGCAGTTTTCCCACCTGTGCTAAATGTACAAGTACAAACATATTTGGTAAGTCTAGATTTACTGCATACAATAATAGTAAAAAGAAAATCACCTAACTTTTGACATGAGGAACACAACTCTCCAACATTGTTATACATTATTATATACATAGCATTTAGTACTCATAACAAGATACTTAGCTTCAACAAATTGTTAATGGCTTACTCGTTTAAAGAATCTTCCCATAGTTACAAAAATTAAAGATTTTTAATAGAAACAAAAATATTGAAAACAGTAACCACAGAATTCACAGAAATTAGAGCAACTAGTAATTTAATTCAAATTCTATGAGGAAATCACACAAATAATATGCAACTGAATTACACTTGAAGTACACTGAGCTATCCATGTACAAAGGTAAGTAATCTGTAAAGTGGTTACTCTGATGTACCATGCATTTTGTGCCAGTCACAAAATATCTTGAGCTCACCATCAGTTTGTCATAATTAGTTAGGCTACTTAGGAGGGCTAGAATGCACCTGCCTAGAGTCTGTGCTTTACTTACAACAAACAGTAAAAATCAGAAATTAAAAAAAATGAAATATAAATGAAAATGCACTACAGTTTCTCCAACCAAGCAGTGACACAATAAATCACAATATGACACCGGATGGCTTTAGATGAGCTCTTGAGTATTCTGTCTACAATCCGTATGATTTTACATCTGATTGGACCCTTGGGAGAGTGAGCAAATAAAGAAGGAGGAGTCAAACAGAGACAGGCAGCCTCTTTAAAATTGAGAATACCTGTTACAGTGTAAATGTTTGCAGAGTCAGTAGCAAACTATGGTAGTCAAACATGAGTAGATTGGTTCTGGTATTTGAGTTATGATGTACCTGTTTTTGAGACACCAACTTAGCAGAGCAAATGGGCAAAGAACTGATTAGTTTGTTATGGATTGGAAGTTATGCAGGGTCTTTTAGACCAGATTCATGTTCAGTAGTTGTCATTTTCCATATCTAAGAAGTTGAGTATTTCATTATTTTAAGCATAGCAATCATATAATTAGTAAGTGACTTGACAGTGGACTTAGAAATCAGGGAAAACTTGTAATAATAAAACAGTATGGCTGTATGAATTCATGCACCAGAAAAGAACCTTATCAACAAGTTGGGCAGCACCTGCATTATAAGCAGGAAATTTTATGGTGTGGGGACTTTAATTGTCATGCACCTGGATAGACTGGTAATTGTACAGTGGTAATGAAAAAATTGTTAACCTTTGGGAAACTAGTGAAAATGTATATTGAAGACAATATACCCCCAAGAGTTGACCCAGCTGTTTGGGATTTGGGAAGTTATGTGGACAGTGACCTAACTGTTGACCAACATATGTCTATTGCTATAAGAAAATCCTTCTATATTGCACAGTTTATACAAAAAGGATTGTATCTAGATTTACATATGTCATTGTCTTCCTTTACTCTATCTGGATTAGGCTATTTATTGAATATAATGCCCCTTTGGCATGTGTCTGTCAAAACACATGCAACAACTGGAACACCCACAGAGATATCTTACTAAAATGATATAAGGCCTAAATAAAATGTTCTTGGACTGACTTAAAGCTCTGTCACTATACTCGGTATCTTACAGGCTGTTACGAGGAGACCTGTGTCTGGCATGCAAGGCATCCTCTGAACCATTACTGATAGATTTCCCGCACATCAGAAAGTCAAATGACATTAGAAAAACATGGTCTAGGGATCTAAACCTATTCCACAACATCAACAGAACAGTTTGGAGAGACAGGTATTTTTGGAAGAGGATACCATTACTGTGGAACAGACTCCTAATCAACATGAAACAAAATTCATCCCTGTCCATTTTCAAGACCAACTTAGATCTGTGGATGGGAAACAGAAAATTTACCCCAGGACTGCCCTCTGTACTACTAATGGACAGATGTGTCTCCTAAATACTTTATCCCATGTATGGATCCCCTCAAATTATCTATGACATGATCCTAGTTGTTCTCTCTAGGGGTGATGTATAATCATCAAAATTGGAATAGATAAGGCCACTCTATAACCAAAGGTGATTGGCTATTTTGAGCATAAAAAGGGACACTGGCTACAATTAAAATGGTCTGCAAGTGTAGGTAGCTTAGTACTTACCTGTGAACTTATAAAACAGGCAGTACTTATCTAAAAAGCTTCTTAAAATTATGGCAGATTACATTCTTGCAAATCTTTACATAGCTTTGTCTGTAGATAAACAGAAACTAGTCTGTTGTGTTGATGAGAGTAATTAGAACAGATATTTTACAATGTGAGAAGGGCAAATGGACTGATGTTTTTGTTTACAATAGGATAATTACTTAAGGGGGAGATAAAGGACGATATTTCACTGCTGAAAAAGAGAAAGTTATATATGGGTGTATTGAATTTTGTCAACAGACTATGACATGCTACTATGGGTCTATATTACAAGCTCAAAAGCTTAAAAGAGTGAATGCTCTTTTATCGAGTTGTAAACATCAAAAACCACTAAATAGCGAAGACACAGAACAGTGATTTTTTTTCCCAGGGAAAAAAATTGCTGCTTTGCAAAAAAAAAAAAAAAAAAAAAAACAAGCAAAAAAAAATGCAAATACAAGATAAAGTGGGGGGCTCCCCCCCCCCCCGCACCCCCCTACTTAAATATACCAACTCCGAGTTCACACCACAGTGGAGGAAATGGCAAAGTCCCAAAAATGGCCCAGTGATTTTTTTATTCCTGGGAAAAAAATCACTGTTCCATGTCTTTGCTATTTAGTGGTTTTGATGTTTACAGCTCGATAAAAGAGTGTTCACTCTTTTAAGCTTTCAAGCTTCTGATATAGACCCGCTACTACGCATGCACTGAGCAGTAATCTCAGAATATGTAAAAAATGAAAATAAAAATAAACAATAAAACATAATTTTTTTTACAAGGGAGAAAGTCTCCCTGCTCCCCATACCCCATGCTAATTATACATACTAACTCAGAGATCGCACAATGTCTAGGAAATGGCATTTTTCACAGCCTCTAAAATTGTACGATCTAGCAATATATCTCTGAGATGTACAGATTTTCACAGAATGTGAAGATAGATTTTTAACTCAAATTTTTGATCTGTTTCTCATAAAATTGTTTTTTTTTCTGACAAATCATTGGCAAAACATTGAGAGTTGAAGTCAGAAAATAAAGACAGACATTTGATTTTCAGACTTCATAACCTTCAGAAAATTCATGCTAATGTTAGTCTGTGAACTTGTTATTCTGCGAACTTTCTACATTTCTAAGAGCAATATTTCAAAAAATCTCTATTTTGGGGCCTTTGTCTTCCCATTATTTTTGGTTTTGTCCATATTTTTTGCTGTAAGAGGTTGCGAGGTATGTCTAGCACATCTGCTGGGTTTCTGTGTATTGGACTATATATTGATTCAACTAAATCAACTAAATTTAGTTCCCCTATATATCTAATTAGCACTTATGGGGTGTGGAATGTCACAGCTCTAGCAGTTTACATATATCCTGGCATTGCAGAGCATTTTCTGAAAACACAACATGAAAGCATAATATAATGAAATGTATTTTATGAGCATTAAAAGCTATTAAAACTGTACAAATAGTAATGTTATCAGTAAAATGTATCCTTTACAGCAATAACAGTGTGTGTGTTCAGACTTTCCATTAATACTATATTATAATACACAATTAGTGTACTTTTGTCTAAACTTTCATAAACAAATTGTCATACCTTGCAAGCTATACAAACTATGCATACGTTGTTAGAACACTTTTGTTGACCAGACAAAAGTTTTGACATGACAGCAAGAAATTCCTCTCTGGATGCATGTTTATTGACATATTTAGAGAAATATGAAAAAATATGCTAGATTGCATAACTAAGCAATAACTGTTGAGTGGGAGTGGGTAAATCCTCATATACCCACACCCAGGGGATGGTAATTGTTATTATTCAATGACATTATTTAAGAAAAAAAAATGCTTGCTTACGTTTCTTAAATAATGTCTTTGTATAATGGCACCATAGCACTCCTCCACATTGTTTTCTCATTCTTCCATGTTTGTTGATGTACTGTGCATGTGTATAGGGACTAACATTTCCATGCTTGCACAGTACATGAGTGCTGTTGAAAACAAGCAATGGAGAAAGTGAGGTAGCTCTCTGTTGCTTTTTTTTTTTTTTAAATATACGTCTGGATAGTTTAGAGGTATGAGAGAGAAAGGGCAAAAAATACAAGGAAAATCAGGAATCAGGAATGTTTTTTTTTTTAGTTTTGAATATATGAATTCAGAATGTACCTGATTTTCCTTGTTTATGCTCTGCTCAAAAAATGTGGAAAAAGCATTAAATAATGTGAGACAGAGGCCCAAAAATAGGAATCAACTGTAAATGTCACTCTTATAAATTTAGAAAGCTATTAGAATAACTGGATTCATGCTATCATGTATTCCTTGAAGGATAGGAATTCTGAAACTGAAATGCATGTCATTATTTAGTGACTTCACTCCGCAGTGATTTGTCAGAAAACTACACATTTTATGAGGGACAGACCAAAAATATGAGGCAAAATTTGGGTCATTTTGTGAAAATCTGTACAGTTGGGATGTGTTTCTCTACAGCATATATTAATAGAAGAAAGTCTGGTTGCACTTCAGTGAGCAGACTTTTTTTTCTATTGGTTTATGCTCGATTTACAATGGGCATGCTGGTTGGGCTGACCAATAAGTGTGCATGTTTTTGAATATTAAGGGATATCATTGTATAATATAGCAATAACCCATGCCTGGGTGTGGTTAATGCTGGATTTACCCACGGTTGGTGTGGTTTGGTCATGAGGGCAAAGCCCGAGTGGCCAATCAAAGACAACGTGGGTAAATCCAGCATTACCCACACCCAGAAGTGGGTTATTGCTATTATACAATGACATTATTTAAGAAAAAAAATAATTACTTTTCTTAAATAATGGCAATGTATAATGCCTCCTTGCTGCCCTTCTGCAGCTGTCTGGTATTCTGCGGCAGTTCTGATGTACTGCACATGTGTATGGTTACGCAGTACATCAGAGCTGTGGGCAAAAGCAACGGACAAAGCAAGATCTCCGTTGCTTTTTACAAACTGTCTTGCTACGTTAAAGGAGTTTAACATAGCGAGACAGGTTTTGAAAAAAGCAATGGTGAAAGCAAGATCTCCGTTGCTTTTTAAAGTGTCTTGCTATGTTAAAGGAGTTTAACGTAGTGAGACAGCTTTAAAAAAAGCAACAGAGCATCTCCATTGCTTTTTTTAAATCTGTCTCACTATGTTAAGCCCATTTAACATTGTGAGACACCTTTAAAAAAAAGCAACAGAGATAGGAAGATCTCCGTTACTTTTTTAAAGCTATCTCGCTATGTTAAACTCATTTAACATAGCGAGACAGGTTGTAAAAAACAACGGAGATCTTGCATTCTCCATTGCTGTAAAAAAAAAAAAAAAAAAAGTTATACTAATGGAAGAAGTCCGGGCGACCGGACCTTTTTCCATTACTATAACTCTGATTTACAATGTGCACGCTGACCAATCCGCATGCACATTTTGGAATATTAATGGGGAGTCACTGTATAATATAGCAATAATCCTTGGCTGGGTGTGGGTAATGCTGGATTTACTCATGGTTGGTGTGGTTGATCATGAGACTGAAGCCTGAGTGACCACAGCCAGCCATGGGTAAAGCAGTATTACCCACACCCAGCCTTGGGTTATTGCTATTCTACAATGATATTATTTAAGAAAAAAAGTTACTTACTCTTCTTAAACTGTCTTTGCATAATGGTGCCATGGTGCTCTGCTGTGTTTTTCTCTGGAATCATGGGGCTTTCTTGATGCACTGCGCATGTGTATGGGACTTACATTCCCACTCTTACACAGTACATCAGTGCTGTGGAAAGGAAGCAATGGAGAAAGGACTATTCCTTTTTTGTTTTGTTTTTAATAAAAAAAACTATTAAAATCTGGAGACTTCAAATGTATGAGAGAAAAGGGACAGAGAAAATATGAGGATAATCAGGTACATTTCTCTAGTCTTGCATAATGAACCTGATTATCCTTGTATTTTCTCTGTCCCATCTCTTTCTTCTTTTGAAGTCCCTGGATTTCTAAATTTTATTTTATTTTTTAAATTAAAGAAAACTTGAATTTCTGAAGCATATATTAATAGAAGAAAATCTGGGTTATCAGATTTTTTTCTTTTGGTATATGCTCGATTATAAATGGGCAAGCTAGTTGGGCTGACCAATCACTGTGCTCTTTTTTGAATGTTAATGTCCAGTCATCATATAATTAGCAATATAAACAACACTGAATATCTCTCAAGATATGCATCTTACAGTGTAAATATCAGTGACAGTTAAAACATTTAAGATTTCACCCGATACCATAAAATAGTCTGTAAGTTATTTCTATTTTGAAGTATTAAGTATATATGAAAATATTCCTTATTGTCATAATTACTAACAAAAAACTTGTAGAATTTCCAGCATACTATGATATAAATAGATACTGGCAACAGCATTTCCTGTCTGCAATCTGCTTTATCACGGTTTGTTGGCTTGTGCATGCTAGTGGTGTAATTTCAGAGATGTTTCTTTCTTTCACTGTAGTGCTACAATAAACTGTTACATATAAGTTAGAGTTATGTGGGAACAAAGCCTCCCCATATGATGGGTGGAGGGGGTGTTGCAAACCAGAAACAAAAAAAAATCTTTCCTTTTATAATTTTTTAGTTATGTTGGGTTAGATGATTTGTGTTTTGATATTCTGATTTCTAATTTTAGATCAAATGACAACCAGTAATCCACATCTCTCTCTCTCTCTCTCTCTATAAATATATATATATATATATATATATATATATATATATATATATATATATATATATATATATAAATTATATTCCAGCCAAGCTAGAGTTTTCTCTGTGTGATACCTTAAGCCTCCTGTTATGGTGGCCCATGGGATGCATGCAAATGACTCCTTAAGGACATCAAGTGTTTCAGCTACAATACTTCTGAATGTCCATGACATTTTTTTTACTTTTTAAGTCTTTATGGTTACACTCAGGCCAATAAAGCCAACACCACTAGCTGTGGGCATGCATGTTTTTGGCCTTTTTATTAGCCCCATCCACATAGCATAAGTCAATAGTTTGGCTATACTTCAGAAACACAGTCTTTAAACCCAGCTGATGCCCCATAAATATTAAGGTGCCTGCAAAATATACCAACTAACATCCAAACCAAAGGGCAAAAGGGCCTCCATTACAGGATGTTTAAGGTATCACACAGTGAAAACTTTAGCTTGGTGGGGTTTTCTACCAGTTTTTAATGAATGGTTTATCTGTGTGACCTTTTTACCTTTGGTTTGGATGTTAGTTAGGATAACTTAAATATATGGGCATCAAGTAGGTTAAAAGATGTTTCTGATGCACAGCCAAACCATCCACTTAAGTTGTGTTGATGAAGTCAATATAGGAGGTGTATCACACAGTGAAAACTCTAGCTTGGCTGTTTTATTTATTTATTTTTTTTGCAGTTTATGTTTGTGTGTGTGTTTATATATATATATATATATATATATATATATATATAGAGAGAGAGAGAGAGAGAGATTGGCATACATAAATATATACATTTAAAATATAAAGATTTAGAAATGTTGTTTCTTGCAATGAAAAAAGCACTTCGATCCTACAGCATTCTTAGGTCTGTGCAGAGCACCAAACACTGTTAGGTGGTTCTACTGGCCCCTTGCTCAGTGATACTAATTAATAAAGCTACACTGTCAGAATCATTCCACTTTGGTATATTTTTCTTTAGAAAATTGTCTTGGAGAATCCCCAATCCCCAATGTACATTTGAGGTTCAGAAGAGGAGAATGAACATAAAGTGAGAGTCTGGTAAAAAGAATATCACTTATTCTGACAAGAAATTTCTTTACAAAAACTGAAATCCTTTACTGAAATCAACTTTTCATTGTGCCTTGCTAACAGCAGCTCTTTAAAAGGTGCTGTTATTGAGTGGAGAAAGAAAAATAAAATTAAATAAATAAAACAGATTACAGTTACAGTCAGTTTTTGGTCAAGTGTATGAGCCAACAAAAAGCTAGTAGTAGCTGTTCTGTGCAGAGCGTATTTTGTTGCTCTTTTGGAGAGTTAGTACTTCTGTCTGGAGTCTATCTGTTTGGTCACGGGTTCTTTCATTTTCCTTGCTTGTCTATAGTGTGCTAAACACCACTTGTTTGTTGTATTATCTAAGGGCTTCAGAGAGTAGCTCTTCTGTGCTTATTTGAAGTAAGAAGAATAATTGGGCTATAGACTCCATTTTACATCAGGGAATAAAGAAAGGTGCCTACATATTTCTGCAAAAATATATACAGTGGATATAAAAAGTGTGCACACCCCTGTTAAAATCCCATGTTTTTGTGATATATAAAATATGACCACAATAAATCATTTCAAATCTTTCCCCACCTTTAATGTGACCTATAACCTGTACAATTCAATTGAAAAACAAACAAATCTGTTAGGGGTAAAAAAAATATATATAACAAATAAAATAAGTACAATAAGCTGGTTGCATAAGCATGCACACCCTTACAGTAATTCTTTGTTGAAGCACCTTCTGATTTAATTGCAGCATTCAGTCTTTTTGAGTAGGAGTCGATCAGCATGGCACATCTTGACTTGACAATATTTGCCCACTCTTCCTTACAAAAGCCCTCCAAATCTGTCTGATTGTGAGGGCATCTCTTGTGCACAGCCCTCTTCAAGTCACCCCACAGATTTTCTATTGGATTTATGTCTGGGCTCTGGGTGGGCCATTCCAAAACTTTAATTGTGTTCTGTTGAAGACATTCGGTTGTTGATTTGGAGGTATGCTGCTGGTCATTATTGTGCTGAAAGGTGAAATCCTCTTCATCTTCAGCTTTCTAGCAGACTCCTGAAGGTTTTGGACTAAAAGTGACTGGTATTTGGGACTGTTCATAATTCACTCCACCTTGACTAAAGCCCCAGTTCCAACTTATGAAAAGCAACCACAAAGCATGACACTGCCACCACCATGCTTCACTTTGGGAATGGTGTCCTTTTGGTGATGCAAAGTGTTTTTTTGTGCCAATGTACCTTTTGGAATTGTGGCCAAAAAGTTCGACCTTGGTCTCATTAGACCATAACACATTTTCCCACATGCTTTTGGGAGACTTGATGTATTGTTTTGCAGATTTTAACCAGGTCTGGATGTTTTTCTGTGTGAGAAAAGGCTTCCATCTTCCAACCCTACCCCATTGCCCAGACTGATGGAGAATACGGGAGATTGTTGTCACATGTAGTATACAACCAGCACTTGCCAGACATTCCTGCAACTCCTTCAGTGTTTCTGTAAGTCTCCCGGCAGTATCCATGACAACTTGTTGTCCTGTCTTTTCATCAATTTTGCAGGGATGTCCAATTCTTTGCAACTTCACTGTTGTCCCATATTTTCTCCACTTTTTGATGACTGCCTTCACTGTGTTCCATGGTATATACAATGCTGTGGACATGTTTTTGTACCCTTCTCCTGACTGATACCTTTCAACAATGAGATCCTTTTGATGCTTTGTAAGCCCTCTGCGAACCATGAGTTTTACTGTAGCAGGCAACTGAGTAAATGTCAGGAAAATCCTACTAGGACAGCTGAATGGTATTTGGGGTTAATCAGAGTCTCTTTCATTGATGGCAGGTGTGTACCCAAGAAGACGAATGCTGTAGTTAAATCAAAAGGTGCTTCAACAAAGTATTAGTTTAAGGGTGTGCACACTTATGCAACCAGCTTATTGTACATTTTTTTTATTTTCCATATTTTTCCCTTAACAAATTTGTTTTTCAATTGAATTGTACAGGTTATAGGTCACATTAAAGGCGGAAATAGTTTTGAAATGATTTATTGTGGTCTCATTTTTTGTATCACAAAAACCTGGCATTTTAACAGGGGTGTGTTCACTTTTTATATCCACCGTATATATATTTAAATTGTATTGCATTTCCCATCTGTTTTACTGAAAAGCTAATCTGCTGTGTTATTAAATTGCTGTTAGGTCTTCCTCGGCGATGTGAATACATTATTCTGCTGTTAACGTAATTTTTTTTTGCTTTATTTACAGTTTTGTAATTAGTTTGGTTACAGATTGTTTATAGTCATGTGTCTAAGCATCTTGTAGCTGGTAGTACTTGTTCTGTGGCAGAGGATAATGAGCTGCTATTTCTGAGAAGTTAGCATTATTGTATGGTGCCCATGCTGTTTTTTCCCCTTTCTTTCTCTCATATTTCTTGCTTATTTATACTTCTCTGAGTAGTGCTAACTGCAGTACTATGAAAACCTTCACTAGGTAGTGCAGTTACTTTCAGTTTAATATTTTTTCTTAATACAGCCCTAGTCAAACCACTACAAAACCCATTCCTATATAGCTGCAGTCTAGGCTAATATATAATCATGCAGTGCTGATCCGGCAGCAAACCTACATTGTACCCTTTGCTGCATTATATACATCTGGAAGTATTCAATTAAATTCTCCAACTCTCTGCACTTTCACAGCATTATCTAAACTGTGCCTTTCATAAGTCTGCGTAATATTCAATTAAAGTCTCCAAATCGCTGGGCTGTAATGAAAGGTCAGCCTGCTTTTCCTCAGTCTCTTGTAAGCCACATAATACTTAATATCCTTAGGTAGTACAGCAACTGCCTGATTCTCATAGATAGTGAACTCTCATAGTACAAAACAGTCCTTTTCTGAGAAATGCAAATATAGGCAATGAAACAAACTAAACCAACTGAGAACTGGAAACAAAGCGAAAAGATGCGCACGTGGAAGGAGCAGGCACTAATCTTAGTGCTTTCGTTTAATTTATTTAACTTGAACTTCATCAGAAAATGACAAACCTCTCATACAACCCCTTTTATAATGCTAGTAATCCTAATCACGATTACAAACATCCAGTTGTAGTGCATTTCTATCTGTATACAAAAAACATATGTATAAAACATTTACGTGTGGAACACATACACATATAAAAAAATACATGTAAAAAGCATATAAAAATTGCATGTAAAAATATACAACAATATTAAACAATCATCTCAATGCTAAAAAGCACTTAATATTAATGCTGTCATTCAAACGTGGTAGCTTATCAGCTGCCAGGTTGATTTGCCATAAAGACTATTTACACTCCAATAAAATCATTTGATTACCAGTAAACTCTTTACTACGTACACTATCTATCACAGAAAAAGTAAATTTCTTAAAACTTGGGCATGCTTGGCTAGGGCATTGGTCAAATCCCTTTTTCTGCAAAATATGTAAATAAATGAAGGCTTCGGTCTCACATAAAATCAGACTGTGAGCAACATGCATTGCCACATTACTCTAGCAAAATTCTAGGCAAAATGTCTTATGCTGAGGCTGTAAAATTATACTTGACAAAACCTCTTAAACCCATGAAAACTAGATCTTAGTGAAAAACTAACTCTACAATACTCTCAGGAAGATTTACAACAAACAGTTGCCATGGTCATCTCAAATCCAGTAAACTAGACATTTCTACAAATAAAGTTGTTTTAGTGAAGAGTCCATAGTCAGACATATTAATTCTCCACCCACCATCTGAGCAAAGATGGGTTGATGGTAGTTGTCTCTCAGATGCCAAGATGTTTGATATCTCAAGCTTCCTGAAACCCTATAAACTAGCAAACATAAATATGACATGGTGGTGGCCCATGTCAGGGTAAACAACTTGACATGAAGAACCCCATGGAATATGTTGAGAGACATGACAGAACTCTCCATGCAGCAACAAATACATGAAAGATTTTGGTCCTCAACAGAATTTGTTCTTCTTTGAAGATGATGACTAGGTACAAGGAAAAGATAATTTGTTTACAACTGACTAAACATTTTATGGTCAACTCCTGAGAGAATTGCTTGGCTACAAACATCTGCATTACAAGCTGAAGCTAAGTGAAACTTGCAGTAGTAAATTTTATTCTTCTGTTAAGTACAAACTTGCAGTTTTAAAAGTACTGTATTTTCATGTTTTCTGTTTCCCAATTGTGTGTTTCTGAACAGTGTGCTGTGTGTCTCTCTGCAGTTATTTTGCTATAAGAGCGAGTGGTGTTATCAATTCTTTGTTATCTGATATTTAATAGCCTAGAAGGATTCATCTGTACTTTAAGTGCTAGCCACAAAGTTTGAGAAATCATTGTATGCTCAACTCCTGAGAGTCTTGCTTGGCTACAAACATCTGCATTACAAGCTGAAGCTAAGTGAAACTTGCAGTAGTAAACTTTAGTCTTCTGTTAAGTACTAACTTGCAGTTTTAAAAGTACTGTATTTTCATTTTTTCTGTTTCCTTATTGCGTGTTTCTGATCAGTGTGTTGTGTGTCTCTCTGCAGTTATTTTTCTATACGAGCGGGTGGTGTTATCAATTCTTTGTCATCTGATATTTAATAGCCCAGAGGGATTCCTCTGTACTTTAAGTGCTAGCCATAAAGTTTGAGAAATAGTTTTATGCTCAACTCCTGAAAGACTTGCTTGGCTACAAACATCTGTATTACAAGCTGAAGCTAACTGAAACTTGTAGTAGTGAATTTCAGTCTTCTGTTAAGTACAATCTTTCATTTTTAAAAGTACTGTATTTTCATTTATTCTATTTCCTAATTGTGTGTTTCTGAACAGTGTGCTGTGTGCCTCTCTGCATTCATTTTGCTATAAGAGCGGGTGGTGTTATCACTTCTTTGTTATCTGATATTTAATAGCTTAGAGGGATTCCTCTGTACTTTTAGTCCTGGCCACAAAGTTTGAGAAATAATTTTATGCTCAACTCCTGAGAGACTTGATTGGCTACAAACATCTGTATTACAAGCCGAAGCTAAGTGAAACTTGCAGTAGTGAATTTTAGTCTTCTGTTAAGTACTAACTTCCAGTTTTAAAAGGACTGTATTTTCATTTTTTTTCCATTTTCTAATTGTGTGTTTTTGAACAGTGGGTTGTATGTCACTCTGCAGTTATTTTTCTATAAGAGTGGGTGTTGTTATCAATTCTTTGTTATCTAGTATTTAATAGCCTAGAGGGAATCCTCTGTACTTTAAGTGATAGCCACAAAGTTTGAGAAATTATTTTATGATCAACTCCAGAAAGACTTGCATGGCTACAAACATCTGTATTACAAGCTGAAGTTAACTGAAACTTGCAGTAGTGAATTTCAGTCTTCTGTTAAGTACAATCTTTCATTTTTAAAAGTACTGTATTTTCATTTTTTCTGTTTCCTAATTGTGTGTTTCTGAACAGTGTGCTGTGTATTTCTCTGCATTTATTTTGCTATAAGAGCGGGTGGTGTTATTACTTCTATGTTTTCTGATATTTAATAGCTTAGAGGGATTCCTCTGTACTTTAAGTGGTGGCCACAAAGTTTGAGAAATAATTTTATGCTCAACTCCTGAGAGACTTGCTTGGCTACAAACATCTGCATTACAAGCTGAAGCTAAGTGAAACTTGCAGTAGTGAATTTTAGTATTCTGTTAAGTACAAACTTGCAGTTTTAAAAGTACTGAATTTTCATTTTTTTTTCTGTTTTCTAATTGTGTGTTTTTGAACAGTGTGCTGTGTGTTTCTCTGCAGTTATTTTGCTTTAAAATTGGGTAGTGTCATCACTTCTTTGTTATCTGATATTTAATAGCCTAGATGGATTCCTCATTACATTAATTGCTAGCCACAAAGTTTGAGAAATCATTTTATGCTCAACTCCTGAGAGACTTGCTTGGCTACAGACATCTGCATTGCAAGTTGAAGCTAAGTGAAACTTGCAGTAGTGAATTTTAGTATTCTCTTAAGTACAAACTTGCAGTTTTAAAAGTACTGTATTTTCATTGTTTCTGTTTCCTAATTGTGTCTTTCTGTACAGAGTGATGTGTGTTTCTCTGTAGTTATTTTACTATAAGAGCAGGTGGTGTTATAACTTCTTTGTTATCTGATATTTAATAGCCAAGAGGGATTCCTCTGTACTTTAAGTGCTAGCCACAAAGTTTGAGTCATCATTTTATGCTCAACTCCTAAGAGACTTGCTTGGCTACAAACATCACCATTACAAGTTTAAGCTAAGTGAAACTTGCAGTAGTGAATTTTAGTCTTCTATTAAGTACAAACTTGCAGTTTTAAAAGTACTGTATTTTCCTTTTTTCTATTTCACAATTGTGTGTTTCTGAACAGTGTGCTGTGTGTCTCTCTGCACTTAATTTGCTCTTAGAGGGGTGGTGCTATCAGTTCTTTGTTACTTGATATTTATTAGCCTAGAAGGATTCCTTTCTAATTTAAGTGCTTGCCACAACGTTTGAGAGATCCTTTTATGCTCATCATCTGAGAGACTTGCTTGGCTACAAACATCTGCATTACAAGCTGAAGCTAAGTGAAACTTGCAGTAGTAAACTTTAGTCTTCTGTTAAGTCAAACTTGCAGTTTTAAAAGTACTGTATTTTCATGTTTTCTGTTTCCCAGTTGTGAGTTTCTGAACAGTGTGCTGTGTGTCTCTCTGCACTTATTTTGCTCTTAGAGCGGCTGGTGTTATCAGTTCTTTGTTACCTAATATTTAATAGCCTAGAGGGATTCCTCTGTACTTTAAGTGCTAGCCACCAAGTTTGAGAAATCATTTTATGCTCAACTCCTGAGAGTCTTGCTTGGCTACAAACATCTGCATTACAAACTGAAGCTAAATGAAACTTACAGTAGTGAATTTTAGTCTTCTGTTAAGTACAATCTTTCATTTTTAAAAGTACTGTATTTTTATTTATTCTGTTTCTTAATTGTGTGTTTCTGAACAGTGTGCTGTGTGTCTCTGCATTTATTTTGCTACAAGAGCGGGTGGAGTTATCACTTCTTTGTTATCTGATATTTAATAGCTTAGATGGATTCCTCGTTACTTTAAGTGCTAGCCACAAAGTTTGATAAATCATTTTATGCTCAACTCCTGAGAGACTTGCTTGGCTACAAACATCTGCATTACAAGCTGAAGCTAACTGAAACTTGCAGTAGTGAATTTTAGTCTTCTGTTAAGTACAAACTTTCAGTTTTAAACGTACTGTATTTTCATTTTTTCTGTTTCCTAATTGTGTGTTTCTGAACAGTGTGCTGTGTGTGTCTCTGTATTTATTTTGCTATAAGAGCAGTTGGTGTTATCACATCTTTGTTATCTCATATTTAATAGCTTTGAGGGATTCCTCTGTACTTTAAGTGCTAGCCACAAAGTTTGAGAAATCATGTTATGCTTAACTCCTGAGAGACTTGCCTGGTTACAAACATCTGCATTACATGCTGAAGCTAAGTGAAACTTGCAGTAGTGAATTTTAGTCTTCTGTTAGGTACAAACTTTCAGTTTTAAACATACTGTATTTTCATTTTTTCTGTTTCCTAATTGTGTGTTTCTGAACAGTGTGCTGTGTGCCTCTCTGCAGTTATTTTGCTATAAGAGTGTGTGGTGTTACTTCTTTGTTATCTGATATTTAGTAGCCTAGAGGGATTCCGCTGCACCTTAAGTGCTAGCCTTAAAGTTTGTGAAATTATTTTATGCTCAAGTCTTGAGAGACTTGCTTGGCTATAAACATTTGCATTACAAGCTGAAGCTACGTGAAACTTGCAGTAGTGAATTTTAGTCTTTTGTGAAGTACAACCTTGCAGTTTAAAAGTACTATATTTTCATTTTTTCTGTTTCCTAATTCTGTGTTTCTGAACAGTGTGCTGTGTGTCTTTCTGCAGTTATTTTGCTATAAGAGTGGGGGGTGTTATCGCTTCTTTGTTCTCTGATATTTAATAGCCTAGACGGATTCTTCTGTACTTTAAGTGCTAGCCACAAAGTTTGAGAAATCATTTTATGCTCAACTCCTGAGAGACTTGCTTGGCTGCAATCATCTGTATTACAAGCTTAAGCTAAGTGAAACTTGCAGTAGTAAACTTTAGTTTTCTGTTAAGTACAAACTTGCAGTTTTAAAAGAACTGTATTTTCATTTTTTTTCTGTTTCCTTATTGCGTGTTTCTGAACAGTGTGTTGTGTGTCTCTCTGCAGTTATTTTTCTATACGAGCGGGTGGTGTTATCAATTCTTTGTTATCTGATATTTAATAGCCCAGAGGGATTCCTCTGTACTTTAAGTGCTAGCCATAAAGTTTGAGAAATAATTTTATGCTCAACTCCTGAAAGACTTGCTTGGCTACAAACATCTGTATTACAAGATGAAGCTAACTGAAACTTGCAGTAGTGAATTTCAGTCTTCTGTTAAGTACAATCTTTCATTTTTAAACGTACTGTATTTTCATTTATTCTGTTTCATAATTGTGTGTTTCTGAACAGTGTGCTGTGTGTCTCTCTGCATTCATTTTGCTATAAGAGCGGGTGGTGTTATCACTTCTTTGTTATCTGATATTTAATAGCTAAGAGGGATTCCTCTGTACTTTAAGTGCTGGCCACAAAGTTTGAGAAATAATTTTATGCTCAACTCTTGAGAGACTTGCTTTGCTACAAACATCGGCATTATAAGCCGAAGCTAAGTGAAACTTCCAGTAGTGAATTTTAGTCTTCTGTTAAGTACTAACTTGGAGTTTTAAAAGTACTGTAGTTTCTTTTTTTTTTCTGTTTTCTAATTGTGTGTTTTTGAACAGTGGGTTGTATGTCTCTCTGCAGTTATTTTTCTATAAGAGCGGGTGTTGTTATCAATTCTTTGTTATCTAATATTTAATAGCCTAGATGGATTCCTCTGTACTTTAAGTGCTAGCCACAAAGTTTGAGAAATTATTTTATGCTCAACTCCTGAAAGACTTGCATGGCTACAAACATCTGTATTGCAAGCTGAAGCTAACTGAAACTTGCAGTAGTGAATTCAGTCTTCTGTTAAGTGCAATCTTTCATTTTTAAAAGTACTGTATTTTCATTTTTTCTGTTTCCTAATTGTGTGTTTCTGAACAGTGTGCTGTGTATCTCTCTGCATTTATTTAGCTATAAGAGTGGGTGGTGTTATCACTTCTTTGTTATCTGATATTTAACAGCCTAGAGGGATTCCTCTGTACTTTAAGTGCTAGCCACAAAGTTTGAGAAATAATATTATGCTCAACTCCTGAGAGACTTGCTTGGCTACAAACATCTGCATTACAAGCTGAAACTAAGTGAAACTTGCAGTAGTGAATTTTAGTCTTCTGTTAAGTATAAACTTGCAGTTTTAAAAGCACTGAATTTTCATTTTTTTCTGTTTTCTAATTGTGTGTTTTTGAACAGCGTGCTGTTTGTTTCTCTGCAGTTATTTTGCTTTAAGATTGGGTGGTGTTATCACTTCTTTGTTATCTGATATTTAATAGCCAAGAGGGATTCCTCTGTACTTTAAGTGCTAGCCACAAAGTTTGAAGAGTCATTTTATGCTCAACTCCTAAGAGACTTGATTGGCTACAAACATCTGCATTACAAGTTTAAGCTACGTGAAACTTGCAGTACTGAATTTTAGTCTTCTATTAAGTACAAACTTGCAGTTTTAAAAGTACTGTATTTTCATTTTTTCTGTTTCCTAATTCTGTGTTTCTGAACTCTGTGCTGTGTGTCTCTGTGCAGTTATTTTGCTATAAGAGCAGGTGGTGTTATCACTTCTTTGTTATCTGACATTTATTAGCCTAGAGGGATTCCTTTGTACTTTAAGTGCTAGCCACAACGTTTGAGAAATCATTTTATGCTCAACTCCTGAGAGACTTGCTTGGCTACAAACATCTGCATTACAAGCTGAAGCTAAGTGAAACTTGCAGTAGTAAACATTAGTCTTCTGTTAAGTCAAACTTGCAGTTTTAAAAGTACTGTATTTTCATGTTTTCTGTTTCCCAGTTGTGAGTTTCTGAACAGTGTGCTGTGTGTCTCTCTGCACTTATGTTGATCTTAGAGTGGGTGGTGTTATCAGTGCTTTGTTATCTGATATTTAATAGCCTAGAGGGATTCCTATGTACTTTAAGTGCTAGCCACCAAGTTTGAGAAATCATTTTATGCTCTACTCCTGAGAGTCTTGCTTGGCTAAAAACATCTGCATTACAAACTGAAGCTAAATGGAACTTACAGTAGTGAATTTCAGTCTTCTGTTAAGTACAATCTTTAATTTTTAAAAGTACTGTATTTTTATTTATTCTGTTTCTTAATTGTGTGTTTCTGAACAGTGTGCTGTGTGTCTCTGCATTTATTTTGCTATAAGAGCGGGTGGAGTTATCACTTCTTTGTTATCTGATATTTAATAGCCTAGATGGATTCCTCGTTACTTTAAGTGCTAGCCACAAAGTTTGATAAATCATTTTATGCTCAACGCCTTAGAGACTTGCTTGGCTACAAACATCTGCATTACAAGCTGAAGCTAACTGAAACTTGCAGTAGTGAATTTTAGTCTTCTGTTAAGTACAAACTTTCAGTTTTAAATGTACTGTATTTTCATTTTTTCTGTTTCCTAATTGTGTGTTTCTGAACAGTGTGCTGTGTGTCTCTCTGCAGTGATTTTGCTATAAGAGTGGGTGGTGATATCACTTCTTTGTTATCTGATATTTAGTAGCCTACAGGGATTCCGCTGCACTTTAAGTGCTAGCCTCATAGTTTGTGAAATTATTTTATGCTCATGTCATGAGAGACTTGCTTGGCTATAAACATCTGTATTACAAGCTGAAGCTACGTGAAACTTGCAGTAGTGAATTTTAGTCTTCTGTGAAGTACAACCTTGCAGTTTTAAAAGTACTGTATTTTCAATTTTTCTGTTTCCTAATTGTGTGTTTCTGAACAGTGTGCTCTGTGTCTCTCTGCAGTTATTTTGCTATAAGAGCGGGGGGTGTTATCACTTCTTTGTTATCTGATATTTAATAGCCTAGATGGATTCCTCTGTACTTTAAGTGCTAACCACAAAGTTTGAGAAATCATTTTATGCTGAACTCCTGAGAGACTTGCTTGGCTGCAAACATCTGTATTACAAGCTGAAGCTAAGTGAAACTTGCAGTAGTAAACTTTAGTCTTCTGTTAAGTACAAACTTGCAGTTTTAAAAGTACTGGATTTTCATTTTTTTTCTGTTTCCTTATTGCGTGTTTCTGAAGAGTGTGTTGTGTGTCTCTCTGCAGTTATTTTTCTATACGAGCGGGTGGTGTTATCATTTCTTTGTTATCTGATATTTAATAGCCCACAGGGATTCTTCTGTTCTTTAAGTGCTAGCCATAAAGTTTGAGACATTATTTTATGCTGAACTCCTGAAAGACTTGCTTGGCTACAAACATCTGTATTACAAGCTGAAGCTAACTGAAACTTGCAGTAGTGAATTTCAGTCTTCTGTTAAGTACAATCTTTCATTGTACTGTATTTTCATTTATTCTATTTCCTAATTGTGTATTTCTGAACAGTGTGCTTTGTGTCTCTCTGCATTCATTTTGCTATAAGATCGGGTGGTATTATCACTTCTTTGTTATCTGATATTTAATAGCTTAGAGGGATTCCTCTGTACTTTAACTGCTGACCACAAAGTTTGAGAAATAATTTTATGCTCAACTCCTGAGAGACTTGCTTGGCTACAAACATCTGCATTATAAGCCGAAGCTAAGTGAAACTTGCAGTAGTGAATTTTAGTCTTCCTTTAAGTACTAACTTGGAGTTTTAAAAGTACTGTATTTTCAGAGTTTTTTTTCTGTTTTCTAATTGTGTGTTTTGAACAGTGGGTTGTATGTCTCTCTGCAGTTATTTTTCTATACGAGCGGGTGGTGTTATCATTTCTTTGTTATCTGATATTTAATAGCCCACAGGGATTCTTCTGTACTTTAAGTGCTAGCCACAAAGTTTGAGAAATTATTTTATGCTCAACTCCTGAAAGACTTGCATGGCTACAAACATCTGTATTAAAAGCTGAAGCTAACTGAAACTTGCAGTAGTGAATTTCAGTCTTCTGTTCAGTACAATTTTTCATTTTTAAAAGTACTGTATTTTCATTTTTTCTGTTTCCTAATTGTGTGTTTCTGAACAGTGTGCTGTGTATCTCTCTGCATTTATTTAGCTATAAGAGCGGGTGGTGTTATCACTTCTTTGTTATCTGATATTTAATAGCCTAAATGGATTCCTCATTACTTTAATTGCTAGCCACAAAGTTTGAGAAATCATTTTATGCTCAACTCCTGAGAGACTTGCTTGGCTACAAACATCTGCATTGCAAATTGAAGCTAAGTGAAACTTGCAGTAGTGAATTTTAGTATTCTCTTAAGTACAAACTTGCAGTTTTAAAAGTACTCTATTTTCATTTTTTCTGTTTCCTAATTGTGTCTTTCTGTACAGTGTGCTATTTGTCTCTCTGTAGTTATTTTACTATAAGAGCAGGTGGTGTTATAACTTCTTTGTTATCTGATATTTAATAGCCAAGAGGGATTCCTCTGTACTTTAAGTGCTAGCCACAAAGTTTGAGGAATCATTTTATGCTCAACTCCTAAGAGACTTGCTTGGCTACAAACATCTGCATTACAGGCTGAAGCTAAGTGAAACTTGCAGTAGTGAATTTTAGTCTTCTATTAAGTACAAACATGCAGTTTTAAAAGTACTGTATTTTCATTTTTTCTGTTTCCTAATTGTGTGTTTCTGAACTCTGTGCTGTGTGTCTCTCTGCAGTTATTTTGCTGTAAGAGCAGGTGGTGTTATCACTTCTTTGTTATCTGATATTTATTAGCCTAGAGGGATTCCTTTGTACTTTAAGTGCTAGCCACAACATTTGAGAAATCATTTTATGCTCAACTCCTGAGAGACTTGTTTGGCTGCAAACATCTGCATTACAAGCTGAAGCTAAGTGAAACTTGCAGTAGTGAATTTCAGTCTTCTGTGAAGTACATACTTGCAGTTTTAAAAGTACTGTGTTTTCATTTTTTCTGTTTCCTAATTCTGTGTTTCTGAACAGTGTGCTGTGTGTCTCTCTGAAGATATTTTAATATAAGTGCGGGTGGTTTTATCACTTATTTGTTATCTGATATTTAATAGCCTTGAGGAATTTGTCTGTACTTTAAGTGCTAGCCGCAAAGTTTGAGAAATAATGTTATGCTCAACTCCTGAAAGACTTGCTTGGCTACAAACATCTGCATTACAAGCTGAAGCTAAGTGAAACTTGTAGTAGTGAATTTTAGTCTTCTGTTAAGTACAAACTTGCAGTTTTAAAAGTACTGTATTTTCATTTTTTCTGTTTCCTAATTGTGTGTTTCTGACCAGTGTGCTGGGTGTCTCTCTGCAGTTAGTTCCCCACCCTCCCTCCTGTTCCTGTGTTGGTATTAGTGTTGGTGGCTCTTTAATTTCCCACCCCTCCTGTAAGTCTGTATTAGAACACTCCTCCTGGGTCCATCTCATTTGCTCACTTAACCGAGTACAGTTAGATCATATTCTGAGTCTAGTGTTCACTCTACTTAATACAGAGAGAAGATTTGAGAAGGTCAGCCCACTTAGGTTCTTCCTTCCTCTCTTCTTGCACTTAAAAAAATGTTTTAACTTTATTCATTTACTTTTACTATATTTGTGTCCCCTCCTACTTTATTTTTCTTTTCTTAAAAGTACTTAATTTTATTTATTCTGCTGCATTTATTACTACTTCGTCATAGCCTGATTAAATTATAAGTTGTTATTCTAAGTCTTTTTGTTTAAGCACTTGGGCTTCATACAGGCTGTTTGACATTAAGAAGGTTTGTGGTCTGCACTGTTGTGTCAGGACAGGTAGCTTACATCCTTCTAATCTGGGAATTGTTGATTGAAGGCCCAGTGTCTGCTTTTCTAAAAGTGTATTAGTTCTGGCTTAAGCACTTGGGCTTCAGGTCAATTTTTCTACATAAGAAGGTTTGTGGTCTGCACTCTTTTTGGAGGAGAGGCTGGATTCTGCCCTTCTCAGCTGGGAATTTCTGGTCACAGGCTTATTGTGACTGCTTATTTGAACATTTTCTTTCTGAAATTGGTGCGCCTTGTTGCTGTAGCATAGACCAGATTTAGGCCTGCTGAATCTAGCTTTGTTTGTATAACTTGAGCACTGATCCAGGCCATCTTTTTTTGGAGAAGGTTCCCCTGCACCCAAGTAAGCAGGGGTGTGCAATTAGAACTTGTCTGACTGAAAACTGCTGGAACAGGGCTCAGTTTTGAGCTTTTTTCTGGTTAATTGGGTAACTTGTTTAAGTCAGTTTGTTCGTTTTCTATTGTTTATATATATATATATATATATATATATATATATATATATATATATATATATATATATATATATATATATATATATATATATATATATATATATATATATATGTATATACATATATATATATATATATATATATATATATATAAAATTGCACTTTATTCATCTGCATTTACTGTATTTGTGTTTCTTCCTACTATATTACTGGGATCATTGACTAGAACTCTGATCTGTGGTGTATAACAATAAGTATCCTTGTCTGTGCTTTTAAACTGTTTTTGAGTGTATCTGCTTTATTTTCTGAAAAAAAAAAATATATATATACATATATATATATATATATATATATATATATATATATATATATAGATATATATATATATGTATATATATATATATATATATATATATATATATATATATATACATACATACTTGCTTCCCGACTTTCTAAGCTAGTATAGTCCAGTTTTCAGGTTAGTGCTGAATTCAGGGCTGTGTTACAAATCTCTGTGTTTGCCCATACCTTACTTGGATAGAAGGAAGTTTCTCTGTTCACCTGTGAGAGAGAGGAGCTTTGATCAGCCTATCTGTCCCTGGAGGAGTGGTTTCAGCCCAGAAATTAGTAGTTTATTGGCCATTTTGAGCTAATTTATATCTTTGTCTTTTACCTGCTATAAATACCATATTTGCCCGGTTTTGTGCGCCGGGCAGCGCCGGTTAGCTACGGTAAAACTATCCCCGGCTCCACAAAGTCTTCTCTTCAATTTTTCCCTTGGAACTAGACAAACTTTCAACTTAAGCACTCAAGCCATTCATTTCTCAGCCTGGCACTTGCTCATAACTTATAGCAAGCACTTATAAACCCTAACACTACACCCTTCTGTATTGTACAGAAGGACAAGGCTCTCTATTCGACCTTACCAGCCATTCAGTAAAACAGTTCACTGTACCTATCCAGGCATGTCCAAAGGGCAGTTTCAGGTGTACTCTCCAGTCCAACTGGTGAATCTGAGCATTTTGATGCAATGTTACAACTGCCTCATGTACACAGACAACCCCACCCCCTCCTCCTACCACCAAACATTAATACATGCGAGAGATGCAGTTATACAGCCAAACTAGAGGCTAAGCTCTCTCAACCCAAGACTGGATCAGACAGTCAAGAGGAGAAGGGAAATACTTGCATCACACCACCAGTCTTACATAGATCCATTAAACCAGCATCGGCAAAAAACACACATAAATACATGAAAACATACTCGGAGGCTCTAAATAAAAATCTGCAAAACCAACAGAGACCTCCAAAGTAAACATTCAAGCAAACTCCACCCCCCCAACATAAACCATGAAAGACATGCTTCACAAAACCAGTGTGCCATGCAATCACAGCCCTTAAGGCAAAATAAAATACCCAGCATACTAGTAATAGGTGACTCTATAGTCAGGCACACTGACGTCCCACTCACTAGGCTGAATAAGGAGAAGGTTACTGTTAGCTGCCTGTCAGGTGCCAGGATCCGCCACATAACACAAACACTCAGGTCACTCCAGAACAAGTACAAATATGACTCTGTCATTGTCCATGTTGGTGTGAATGACCTGAGCCGTACCTCCCGGGACTACATGAGGAGAGACATGGAAGAGCTCTCTGATCACGTAGCCCAGGCCGGTATGACCCTGACCCTGAGTAGCATCCTGCCCTCACCAAGAATGATACCACGGTATAAAGAAAAAATTCTCAATTTCAACAATTGGCTAAGTTTCTGGTGTCATTCAAAGGGGATCCAGTGTCTGTCTGCCTGGGATGACATGCTCAACAAGCCACACTGCTTCGCTAGAGACGGCTTGCACCTGTCACCCTTAGGCTTTTGAATACTGGCCAAGGCTCTTGCCACCCCCACAGTGCCTTTTTTAGGCAAGGCTCAAAAGGCAAACCCACCTCCATAAATAGCACAAGTAACAAAAAACTGAGGGTAATGCTACTCAATGCCAGAAGTCTAAACCTCAAAATGCACACACTCGAGGCACTCCTCAATATGGAAAAAATCGATATATGTGCAGTAACAGAAACCTGGTTTAAGGCTCCAGAGAGCACCCCAGCACTACCAGGCTACAACTCATACCATACATTTCGGCCACAGAACCCAAACTGAAATACAAAAGGTGGGGGCGTATCCATATTCATAAAGGATACCCACACCTCCAGGTTAGTGGCACAGCATGATGCTTCAGAGATCATCCACGTGCAACTAACAATGGGCAAAACTGCAATTCAAATTGTAGCTTGCTAAAGATCACCCACCATGTCCCAGGACCCCCATTCCACGATTCTGGAAACACTGGGAAACATAAAGGTCCTACCAAACACCCTAATATTGGGTGATTTCAATTACCCAAACATTAACTGGGAGAACTACTCAAGTACTAACTCCCTTGCCCAACTTTTCCTAGAATTTATAAACTCAAATGATCTGGTTCAACTGTTCAACACTCCCACCAGAGGTGACAACATATTGGACCTGGTCATCACCAACATGGGTGACCAGTGTTCAACACCAGAGGTCAACCCCTTGCTGGTTAGATCTGACCATACACAAATCACTTTGTATATCCATATTCCGCCCCCACCCCCGGACAAGAAAACGACCATGAAAAACTTTTCAAAAGCAAACTTCACATTACTTAAGACTAAGTTGAAAAGTTTCAAAGCCCCCTTGCTGAAGGATAACAATGTCCAAGCTGCAAAATTCTTTACTAATGCATTCTACGGGCAGCTACAAGAATGCATGGATTGTGCCAAACCAAGCAAAACCAAGACTCACTCCTCCAAGAAAAGGAAACCAGTCTGGTGGACTCCTACCATAAACAAGCTATACAATAGAAGGAGGAAACTAATACAGAAAAGAGTAAAATCCCAAGAAGGGAAGACATCCCTGATCAGTATCAGCAAGAAACTACGATCCCTCATAAAATCATCCAAGGCGAGCTTTGAAAGAAAAATTGCCAAGGACTCCAAAGATAACCACAAGGCATTCTTTAGCTATGTCAAGAATCTAAGTGGCAATGCTCAGATCTGCTCGGAGTTAGTGCAGAATGGCACAAAATACACCGAACCGACTGATATCGCCAATATCCTGGCAGACAGGTTCAGAGCAAACCTCGTCCCCCTCTCACCCCCAAAAGGACCCATAACCATACCAGAAGAATGTAGAGTCCCTGAAATCACAGACACTCAGGTTTAAACAGCCCTCTCCTAAGCCAAAAACACAGCATCAATGGGACCGGATGGAGACCCAGGCTGCGTCCTACATGAGCTCAAAGATGAACTAACCCCTCACCTAAACACACAGTTCAAACTCAGCCTCTCCACAGGCTACATACCCATAGAGTGGTGCACAGCGACGGTTATTCCACTCCACAAAGGTGGAGCCACAACAGACCCCAGGAACTATCACCCTATAAGCCTGACTAGCGTGGTCTGCAAGGCTATGGAGCGCATCATCATGGAACTCATTAACAGGGACATTGTGAACCTCCAAACACTGGGACCTACCCAGTTTGGCTTTGTTAAGGGCAGATCATGCCTCCTAAACCTGGTGGACTTCTTTGAGACAGTTACCAAGGCTATAGACAAGGGAAAGGTGGTACACACAGCCTACCTAGACCTCGCTAAGGCCTTCAACACCATTCCCCATTCTGGTATTTTAGACAAGCTCACCAGCCTGAACATAAACCCCTACATCACAAGATGGGTTGCCAACTGGCTCACAGACAGAACCCACATGGTGAGAGTTGCGGGAGTTAGGTCCGACTCTAAACCGTTACAAGTGACATTCCCCAGGGCTCAGTCCTAGGACCCCTCCTGCTTGGCATATACTTCTCAGAGGTACAGGCAAGCACAAGAGGACTATGGCTGACCAAGTTCGCAGATGACTGCAAACTAGGGGCTATAATTGACTCTCCAGCTGACACAGACATCCTCCAATAGGGTCTCACTGAGTCGAATACCTGGTGTCAAAATCATGGCCTCAAGCTAAATGCCAAAAAGTGCATAGTCATCCTCTTTGGAAAAAAACAAAGTACTCACAAACTACCACATAGGTGGTAGTCCCCTAAATATGGAAGATGTAATAAATGTTCTGGGGACCCAAGTAGATAGAAATCTCACCATTGATAATCACATTGCCAAACTAATTAGAAAATCCTTCTACGTGGTCCACCTAATCATAAAAGGGTGTGCATCCAGATCAAAAGAGGTCATTGTGCCCCTCTACTTATCACTCATCAGACCCATCATAGAGTACAATGCTCCATTTGGGATGTACCTTACAATACACCTGCAACATCTGGAAAGACAACAGAAGTACCTCACCAAGAGGATCACTGTCCTCAAACAGATGCCCTATGCAGCTCAACTGAAGAAACTCCAGGTGTACTCGGTTGCATACCGCCTAATCAGAGGTGATCTCTGCCTGACATACAAGGCCATGTCCAGCCCAGAATTGATGGACACGCTCCACCTAAAGAAGACCTTATCCCCTTGAGCCACACGCTCTAGGGATCTAAACCTCACCACAACAATAAACAGGATGTTCTGGAGGGATAGATTCCTGTCCCAGAGACTTACCATGCTTTGGAACAAGATCCCAATCTACATTAGGCAGAGCTCCTCGCTAACACTCTACACTCTTCAAATGAAACCTTGATGAGTGGATGGGAAACAGAAAGTTTACCTCGGGGATCACTTCAGTGGCTCTGCTGGACAGAGGCACAGGGAACTAATCTAAGGGGGCAGCAAAAGCCAACACATTCTGGCTAGGCTTATAAATGCCTTCGGGCAGATAGCCTAGTACCACTCTATGAACCTATTCTGGGGTAGATCCAGTATGTGCCACCATAGGACTAGATGTGTGACAGTCTTCCTTGTTTTGCCAAGAAGGCCTGTACCTTATGTTCCAGAGCTTCCACATATTGTTCCTGATACCCCACACACTGAAGCTGATGAACATCCCAACATAACTAACTTATCAAATCCAAATAACAATAACATTAAGATGGCTATGCTCAAATGCAGTCTGCTCAACAGCAAAATGCACTACCACAAGGCTTTCCTGCATTAGGAACAGTGCATGTGTGTCTGAGTAACTACTGTAACTTGGTTTAAATGTTCAGAAAACATGCCTTCATAGCTGGGTTTCATGCTTACCATGCCTTCATATCCATTGCCAATTGAGGTGCCACCTCGATGTCTGTTAAGGAGCATATCACCTGTAGACAGATTCCCAGAGATCCGTAAGTTTAACTTACTGAGATAGATATCAGACTGATAAGTTATTGTTGTGATTATAAAAGGGGTTGACTTTTTTCTGTTGTTGTGGCATAATTCAAAATTTAGTAAAATATGTAAACAACACGAGGTAAGAAATAACTATATGATTAGATATTTTATTGCTCTATTGTTAGCTTAGTTTTATTTTAATTTGAACATCACTTGCATTAAATTATTGCTGTAGATACCATTCATTTCAATATCTAGTAATAAACTGAAAAATAACTGAAGGAAAAAAAACAACACCAGCTTTCAGCTTGTAGCCTGATCTAAGATACCCTCTATGTCCCTGGACATACATGAAAATTCCCATATGATCTTGACAAGCTCCCTAGAAACATAAACTCCATTACTCTGGGAGACCTTAATTACCTATCAATAATTAAGAGCACCTATACTTCAAATGATGGATATACCCAACAGATACCGCATTTTAAAAACAAAAATTCTCTGGACCAGATGGTTAACCAACCCATTAGAGAAGATAATATTCTTTACCTTGCCTTAGGGAATACAACATCTTCGTTTAGCTTCCAAGGATAAGGGTAATTACCAAACCTTCTTTAACTACATCAGGAAAATAAGAAATAGCACCTAATATTTCTCTGAACTTATTCATAATTACAGTAGACATAACCAATATACTAACATATAAATTCAGTCCACACTTCACCCCAAAGATAGCTCTCTAATGCCCAATTATTTCTGAAACTATTGGACATCCCTTTATCACTACAGAACATGTGCTAAAGTTAGAATCTAAAATTAAAATGCATCCTCTGTGGGATTTGATAATATATCTGGCTGTTTAATAAACAGTACTAAACATGTCCTGGCAAAATTGCTCTTTAAACTATATAATTTGAATTTAGCCACTAGCTTTGTCCATGAAATTAGTGTACTGTAGTTGTGATAACCCCAGCACTGACCCTGGAAACTATAGACCCATCAGCCTGAATAGCGTTATTTGAAAAGCCACAGAGCACATTTTAACTGACTTAATAAACTATGACATTAAAAAATCTCATTAGGCTTGACCCACAACAATTTGGATTTGTATGTATACCCCTGTGATGATGATGAACTAAACCACATAGCTAAGGTGACCATTTATTGATAATATCATTTGAACATGCATATTTTAAATATCACATAACTTAACAACATATAAGGAGTTTCTATCATCACCATCAAAGTTTGCAGAACCAGCAACATAAACTCAATCCACTAAAGGAAACAAGCATGTCAGCCAGAGTAGTGTGCCACTGCCCACTCAAACCTGTGCTTCAAACAACCAGAAAGAAAGGAAGAATGGATTATCTTGACTAAAAACTCCAAACCCCTCTAGCACTGCCCAACAGTCTATCCTCCTCATATCACTTTAACCAAATGAGGGAAGGAAGGATGAGTCCTGATGTATAACCCCTCCAACCAACTCACAACGTATTTTCCTCAGTTATCTCACATCCCCTAGCCACACCCCATACCCTTTCTCCATACCCCTTTCCAACTAACCTCCTATCTTACTCACTATAAGGTAAAAAGCAGGCATATGTGTACAGATATATCTGCTTAAAAAATTAAATTTGTACATATCGCCCTCCTGAGACAATAAACAAAACCACATAAGTAGTGCAACCATTTATTGACAATTAAAAACAACATTTGAACATATGTAAGCATTTTAATTATCACATAAAAATATATAAGGCATAGCTATTATGCCAGCATAAAACTGCTCACCATCAAACCTTGCAGAATTAGCAGTGTAAACCAGACCCACTCACTGAAACAAGTATGTCAATCAGAGCAGCATTGCACCACCCACTCAAACCTGTGTTCCAAACAACCATAGAGAAAGGGAGAATAGAGGGGTCCTAACTAAAAATGCCTGACCTCTCTACCACTAACCACCAGCCTGGCTCCCGACTGTTTCCCTTTTCTCCTTCTCCCAACTTTACTCAAACCTACAACACCTCTTGCTATACCACCAACATATTCAAATTAAATAAATCAGGTCCAACCATACTCAGATAAACTTTGTCCTCCCTATACCATAATGGCTCCATTTCTAATAATTCCATATGAGATAACACTTTAACATTCAATGAACTAACCACTCTCACTAGTCTGTGATTTAGAATGTGCCAAACTATTTTCAAAGCCTTAAAGCAGTTTGCTGGCCTCCAAACTATCCTGGGCACAGTTTACAAAATAACAAACACTACTTGCGGAAACCTCTGTCTCAACACCACAAAATCATTCATTGTATGTCCCAACAACCTTTTTTTCTGCATCAAACCCAAATCATTACTTCCTAAGGGAATCAACACTACCTTGATATTACCCTGCTCCAAGCATAACAAATTTAACTTACCTAACAACTGCCTCCAAAGTATTCCACTATAAACACACAAAACCACCTCTCACTTCAATAGATCAAAGCTTAATGTGGTTATGTGGTCAGATCTCTGCATGCTTCTCTGCCCAATACACAAAACCATAACCAAGGATAATAAACTTGCTGTGTTTGGCAAAACAATGTAATAAGACCATTAAATCAAGACATTAAATCAACGAGTATAAGATAAAAAAGCATCTGACATCCAACTCCCAGACCTGTATATAACTGCAATTGATCTACATTCTATAGATAAATTATAAAAGAATGATATGTAAAATGATCCCCGTGCACACCTTGACTCAATAATGCTTTTCTAATTACCGATACAAACTGACCAGCTGACAACTTGTCACCATTCACCTTCTAAAAAACTAAACAACACTCTCCCCTTGATGCCAAATACTTCCAGCACTTAATCCACACAACTCGACACAACAATCTCACTAAACTGGCATGAAAAACTGCTTGCTGGCTCTGACCCCATTGATCCCATATAGATCATTTCATCTAAACCAACACTGCTTGATTTGTAATGCAAACATCTCTCCAATAAAGAGTACCCAACAGTTCATTGACATGAAAAGCATCAAAGTGTATAACAATGGACAACACTGACCATAGCATGCAGTCACTAATATCTGAAACCACAACTTATTGCCCAGTCTATGATTCCCTCAACAGATACCTTACTCAATTATCAAAATTAGACTCTTCACTCTTTCCCAGCCAATGTCCTTAATGCTTCTCAATGTTTAGTAAAATCAACTAAACTCATCAACTTTGCCATCACATCCAATGCCACCATATGTTCTCCAACCATATACACCATCTTAGCCAATTTAATTCTGGAAACCAAGAACCAAAACAAGAATTACACACTGACACCTTTGACTAATATGCAGTTGCTGCATGAATGCCATAAAATCTGAAACTACTGAACTGGAAGAACTCTTACTAGCACTGGGCTAAGACTGAGTGACTAACCAGCTCACTACAACCTGACAATGGCCCAAACCTCCTCTGGAACTTGCACAAATACTGCATCTGCCTCTGGTTCCTTCACACAAAAACCTGTTGAACTGAAAATGAGACAAGCTATCAGCTAATGTGTTCAATTTACCTGGCACATGCTGAGCTGAAAATGATAGATTAACTTCATACATACAAGATGGACCTCACACTGTTTTAAAGGTGCATATCAGTATTATAGCTAAGGTGTAGCAAGGGACAGACATCACAGGTACAAAGTATTAGGAGGTCCAATTGGCAGCTGTAGTTATGCTCAGTCTATAGTGCATTACTGGAATTTATTCATGTTGGTATTGCATTTGAGGTCAAACTGAAGCATTTTCAGTTTTCCTTGTATGGCATAAACTGCAGTGACTGCTTGCCACAGTTTAAAATGATTGTAGATTCCCCACCTACCAGTAAACTCATCCCAGAACTAAGGAACTGAAGTATGTGGTACTCCATGTGTGGAGTGTAGAAGCTGTCTACTGCAAAAGTAGCAACCAACTGCAGCAGTTTAAAAGAAAATGAGATTTTTTTTTTTTTTGCTCCTTAAGTTGGAAAGCAGAAGCACATTTTTTCAGAAAAGAACATTTAAGTGAGAGTTTGGGGGGGGGGGTACTGCTACACTTCAGTTGCATAGCATTGCTGACTGTTCAGCTGTAGACAGAATAATGTTTACTTTAAGTAGAGAGCGTTCTCAGTGAAAGCATACGGCTGTGTTAAATGTATACTGCATCACAGGCTGTGCACCCCCGAGGCAGAATAACAGGCTGTGTACCCCCGAGGCAGAATACTGCTGGAAGTGCTTGAAGAGAGGTGACTGTGTAACATATGGTGTAGAGCATGGAATCCCTACTGTATTATGGAGCGGTGCTTGATTCAGGCACAAAATTAAAACCTGGGCAAAATGCAAAAAAAAAATGCATGCAAAAATGCAAAAAAAAATGGCTTTAGTGTTCACTGCTCCAAACTGTTAATAGATACGGAGCTGATCTGCACATGAACACCAAGTTTGTTTGGAAAGACACATGTATGATGGGTATGTACAACAGTATTGTGCACCTGTTATCCTACTACCTGTATGCAGCTATTTGGGAGCACACTGCAGGCTGTTACATGTAAAGGATAGCTGCATGCAATGTGAACACACTGCAGGTTGTTACATGCAAAGGATGGTTGCATGCAGTGTGAACACACTGTAGAGTGTTACATGCAAAGGACATCTGCATGCAATGTGAATGCACTGCAGGGTGTTACATGCAAAGGATGGCTGCATGCAATATGAATGCACTGCAGGGTGTTGCATACAAAGGATGGCTGCATGCAATGTGAACACACTGCAAGGTGTTATATGTAAAGGATGGCTGCATGCAATGTGAACACACTGCAGGGTGTTGCATGCAAATGATGGCTGACTGCATGCAATGTGAACACACTGCAGGGTGTTACATGCAATGGATGGCTGCATGCAATGTGAATGTACTACAGAATGTCACATGCAAAGGATGGTTGCATGAAATGTGAACACACTGCAGGGTGTTACATGCAAAGAACGTCTGCATGCAATGTGAATGCACTGCAGGGTGTTACATGCAAAGGATAGCTGCATGCAATGTGAACGCACTGCAGGTTGTTACATGCAAAGGATGGCTGCGTGCTATGTGAACACACTGCAGGGTGTTGCATGCAAAGGATGGCTGCATGCAATGTGAACACATTGGAGGGTGTTACATGCAAAGGATGGTTGCATGCAATATGAACACACTCCAGGGTGTTACATGCAAAGGATGGCTGCATGCAATGAGAACAATTCTAGCTAGTTGCTGCATACAAGGTACAGCAATGCTGCTCAGAATGTTACTAAACAGTGTTGTGATCATTACACATTTCTGATACTGTTCCCTTGTTGTATCTTATTATAGCTTTAAATCCTGTGACCATCTTCAAGAATGAAGAGAGTCCCATGAATATCCAGGCTTTATTGGCCTCCACTGAAATAAGTATACTATACCGGTGCCTCAGTGGCAGTAGCAGTAGTACACAGAGATATGCCAGTAAAACATTCCATGGGTGTATGGTTTGGATGTGGACCCATGTAACTATAATGTGTGTGTACCAAGGATAATTGTGGATTCCCTTTAGCTGGTTCATCTCCATATCTGTGATGTAACACAGTGTGTAACAAGCACTGTGTACAGTTGTCTCCGATCTGTGTTAACCCTCTTATTCTTGTTATATAGCTAATTTACACAAACATACACACCAGCTGCATACTTGTTGTACACTTCACATAGCACCTTTAGTGTACAGTTCTTTCTGACTCAGCAGATGGCCCTTCTCTAAACACTGACACTGCATAATATGTCTGTGAATCTTGGCTATTGTCTGTCTTACTTACAGACCTAATAACATTTTATTGTACTCACAACTGTCTGTACATCTACTTAAATGTTATACTTTTTTCTGTTGTAACTTTTTAGTCGATGGAAATGGTCATAAGTTTAGTTCTAACTACTTATCAAATTAAAATAAATGAAATACTGTATCTGGCTACTTTTTTTTTTTCAAATCATCATCACAGTCTGCCAGAGTCTGGTATGCCTCAAAAGTCTTTTGATTTATTTATTTTTTTAATAACTAGTCAATTCACTGTGTTCACTATTCTGTTTTCATCACTGTCTTGGTTATGTGCTTAAAATCATATTCTTTATTTTACAGAAATACTTGCATGCCAGGAACATTCTTTGTTTATTTCTGTATTGCAGTTTCAGCAGTAACTATTCATATGGTCTTTTTTCCATTTAGTCTTCTGCCAAGATGCATTTCTTCAGTTTGAGACTGCTGGTTTCTTCTGCTATTGCTTTGAAAACTAGCAGAAGTTCATTTCTATCCTCATTCATAATCTTTACTTAAGACTGTCCATTGCCTGGTATTTTTCACTCCCAGAATACTTCCTCTAATTCTTTTCATTTCTCATTTGTATGTCAAAAGACTGATGCTAGATGACATAGTCGTCTTTCCATAAATGAGGTTCGGAACATACCAATTTGTCCAGGGACATCTTCAAGGGGGGGGGGGGTAGATAGAGTAGCAGTAATTGGGAAGATAGGGGAAGGATAGGGTTAAATAGGAATGGATGAGGTTTGAGAGGAAGTGAGGTAGGGGTAGGGAGGGGCTTAAAGGAGGTTAGGCAACTGTAACTGTTGGAGTCACATTTTGGCGTGAACTTGCTATGGCAAGTATTACGTCCTTGATGACCAGTAGGTACCATGGAGCAGGTAGGCCTTGGAGTTGAGGAAAGGGGTAAAGGTGGTAAGCAGTCAAGCTCAGATGAAGAGGATGGGGATATCATGGTTTCTGCATTGCAATTTATTAGATTGGTGGTCAGAATATTTGGGTGTATAATATCTAATTGTGGGTATACTGTTGGTTGTTAGTTGGTTACACCTGTCTTTTAAGTCATGGGCAGCTGGGTGCTTGGAGGCAAGGTTTTTTTTTTCTCCATAAATCTGAGGCTTTCTTCCACCCACATTTGCCTTTGCTGGTACAGTAGTGGAATCCTCAAAGATTGCAGTTACAAATAAAGGCAGACCTTGAGTTCTACATTTTATAGCGATGGACTCGTGTAAATGCTAACCCAATGGTTAGAGAATAGCTAAAATGGCCCCTCGGTTGCCCCACTGTTGCTCATGTGTCTTGGTGCAGATTTCTTGCAGCTAGCAGAGCACAGGCCACTAATGATTGGAGATGGGCAGGCTGTGGCATTGATCTCCGCTGGAGTTGATGTCCTAGTCAGTGGTTAAATGGAGAGCTTAAGCACTGGCATACTTAATTGTGGTGGCTTAGTGCTGGTTGTAGTCAGCTGAGCAGCATGCTCGGTTAAAGATTTCCGTGATGACTGGAAGTGGCTTGCAGGCATGCCCAGAGCAGTGTTAGCTCTTAAGTAGGCAGGGCAGCAAGCGCAAATGGTCCCAGAGGATCCAATTTTTGCTTCACATATACATCGCAAACCTGAGGGATGCACTATTTCCTTTGTGACCTCATAAAATAAGCATTTTCCCTGGGCAATGTATTGCCTGTGAGTACCTGCCACTCTCTGATGCATACTCGGAGTGGAGTTAATTGTATGGAACTTACTTTCAACAATAATGAGTCACACAGGGTAGAGTTTGATTTACACTTTGGCAATTAATTTAGTGATTTGTCTATTCAATCCCTTTTGGAGGGGCTGGTCCCACAGGAATGGCATAATAGGTTGTAAAGGCCAATATGGCTTTGGATATGGTTTCTGGGTACGTTCAGCCAGTTTTCTGTATTTTGGGTACTTGGCTGTTTTTGGCTGTCATTAGGGAAGGAAGCAAGAAAACAGGGCTGCAGTGCTGTACATTTTCTTTGAGGGGTTTATGTCCCTCTGCAGCTCGGTGATTACAGAGTTTAGTTGTGGGCCGTAATGGTTGCCACAGAGTGGAAGAAGTTGTGAAGCTGGCAGTTTCATGGGATGTAGGTTCCTGCGACAGATAGTTGTTTATTATGCATGCGTAGTGTGGGACAACTGTTATGTGGAAGGGTGTGCATTCCTTTCAATGGTCCGTCTGCTCTTCGTAACCTTGGTAAGTAAGTTAACTGGATGGGATGATATGAGGAGTTATTATGCCTGAGAGTTCTTGAATCCTGTTAGGCACTACACACTTATTGGCACAGATGGTTAAAGTAGTCATCGGTAGTAGTGGGGAGGGGGGCTCAACAGTACAATTTTTTCACAGCATGTCCAGAATTACCTTTTATCCATAACCGAAAGTGATTTATTTTATCCACTTGATACTCTTGTTCATTGGATGGATGACCTAGGTTTGCTTCATGGTATCAAAGTATAACATAATTGTTTTTGTGTAATTACCAGTGCTTTTCATTTTCTCTAAACATTTGTAAGAGGAATATTTTGCATGCTAACAAAGTGAACAGTGCACTAAGCTGTGGTGTTTCATTAAAGAAGCACTTTCGTACACATAGTATTGAGGTTAAGTTTTGCTGTGAGGTTTCCCACTGCATAAAACCATTGGCGGAGGTGGAATAGCCATGGTTGCACCTTGCAATTTGCAACACAAGTGACTGTAATTTCTTTTCTTTTTCACTGGCTGGGGCATCAGATAAGTACATGGAATGCTCGTTTCATTTCATGGCCATATAGAGGGAAGGGGGAAGTTTGACAGAAGGAGGTCTTGCCTGGAAATCTGGTTTGTTCTTCATGAAATTGGGGTTTTCTGGCAAATTAGTGATACATCATTAATGGCATTTAGAAGATAATGACTGGCATTTGAGATTTAGGCATCGTACCCTTTAGGAAATTCATACTAAGGCAAACCTGTTATTTTATAACTTTTGAAGTCTGTAAGAGCAATATTTACACTGCCCTTACTTAGTCCTTTGCCCCAAGTTGATTTCTTATCAGGTCCAGACTTCATGCTCTCAGATTGAGATTGATTGCTACATGATCAGTTAATGCAATGGTAGCAGTTTAAAATTGTTGAGTACTAATAGAGTAACTGCCCTATCCACTGATTAGTGCTAATAAAAAAAAAGACTGTATTCCTACTTTAGCTCAGCACTTGTTTAAAAATGACTTGGATGAAGTTTTGGAGGTAGATATATTAGCAGTCTAACAAGGCATTTAGAGCAGTGGACTGCGGGTCCTACTTTAACCATTAACAGTGGTCTGCCCATTTGAAAGGTGTAGTTGAGTTGAATAGGTAATGATTAAAGGATAATATGTAAGTAATCAGTTACGAATTCTCTGCATCAGAGGAGTTGTCTTTGGAACTGGTATGAGCCAGTAGGGGTATTTTAACATAAGCAAGGGTAACAGATAGAAACCATGGAAACCATGAGCAGTTTGCCCTGTATTATGGGAACCATTTTCAATAGCCTCATACCTCTCATATATATATTTTTTCACAGGAAGGGAAGGTATGCATATATTATCTGGGTATTTGCTTCATAGTTTGGTCGTTTCTCCAATGATGGTTATTGGTTAATTTCTATGAGGACAGACATTTGAGCTGTGAATTCCCACCCTTCAGGAAATTTGTGGTAGTGCAACAGGGTGGGTTTGGAGATGGGTTTGGCCAGGCCAGCTATATATGTTGTAAGACCAGTATAGCTTTGTAAGACCAATATTTACTAAATAATGGGCTGAGACATATCCCTCACTGGCACAGTTTTGCAGTATGTCCAGTATTTGACTCTATGTTGGTCTGTTTCAAGGTTAGGGTGGAGAAGTAGGACCATTTAAACTGTGTAAAAGCTATCTAATGTTAATGCCTAATAGAAGTACATAACTTAGTCTTCTGATGATGGTTTATATGTAATTTAATATAAACACCCCCTTTTCCTTCTTCATTTGAATATATCTAATTCAGTTTCCATTAATGTTTCACTAAATTCACATTTGTCTAGGTTTTCAGCTTCCTGGCCATTGCAAACAATGATTGTGATTATAAGGGATAGTTGATAAGATTAATTATTTTACAATATGGCATGACAAACTGAGGCAATAGCATAGCGGTTGTGAGTGTCACGTATTCAACTCGTGCTCAGGGTTTTCATAACGCAGCCAAAGAACATGTAGGACGCTTGTGGGGGGGGGTTCCTAAATGTTCTACAAGATGTTTGTCACTAAGATGGCAAGATATTGACTGCTCATCTACTGCTGTGTACACTGAACTTTGTGTAATGTTTATAATGGCACTTCCATAATGGTAGAACTTCAAACACAGTTGTGAGAGTTTCCTTAAAGAAGTACATATAATGGTATTATAATTCCGTGAGAGTAAAGTTTAGGAAGTGACATGGATATTTTATCTATTAAAATTAGTCTTATATTGCTGTGACTTAGCTGGACAGTCTAATCACTGTGATTCATCTTGCTTTCAACTGTGTGGATTGTCATTTTGGGTATGTTAGGGTTGTACCTTGCTAATATAGCAAGCATTTTTATCTACCACTGCAGAGGGTGGGTTGCATTAGGGATATTTGTAGAGCAAGTAGTCAAAGGTGAAGCTTCCATAGAGGTCATTTCTTGTGGATTTTGGCATGGGCAGGTGTAGAGGTTGCACAGTTGGCTAACAGGGTGGAGGCATACAGGGGCTGGTGGTTGACTGGCCAGAATAAAGGTTGGGAAGATGGATGAGGGTGCTTGCTGTGGATGTCTCGAAGGCCAGAGTGGTGCACACCAAGTATACAAGGGACAAGGTACAGATTGTATGATGGTCAGTGGCTTGTGAGAAGCAGAGTTGTGAGGTAGCTGATTTGGGAGGCTGGGTTGTTTGTTTTATTTATGGATATTATGCACTTGTATTTGGAAGTAAGGTATGTTACTGGGGAGGTTGGGTTGGTATGCTAACAAGTGTTGGTTTTGTACTCAGGCATTTTGAGGTGGATGCACCTGGGTGGTGTAAGGCCAAGAGAAAATGGGGTATGTTGTGGCCAAGTTATAGCAGGGTTTGATATTTGCTTAGGGGTAGAATTGGGTTTTACTGGTGGAATGAGTGGCATCAATTTCAGGAGTGGGGTATTTACTTGGTTAATGGCTCTAAGGATTTGATGAACTACCAAGCTTCAGGTAAGTAAGACTCCTTAATTCAGAGTGCACTGCACGTTGCTCTTATTTAAGAGGGACATGGGTGATTGCTGCCGTGTTCAAAAGGGATATAGGTAGAGTCGTGGGGGGGGGGGGTTACACCCCAGGTTTGGTAATAGGCTATAATAGCATAAATATGGATGGTTTTCTCTTTGCCTTAATTATGATTAACAATGTTGTTGGGAACTACTTGGTTGGGAAAAGAGTGATATTTATTTATAGAATAGGCCTTTTAATGCAATCATTTGTTTTATTTCGCATGGGTATCAGTTGTAACATGAACCTGTGAGGTGTGAAGGAAATCTTACGGGTAGTTTTGTTAACACATATTAAGTTTCATTGGTGTTTTGTATGTGGTAGTAACTGCATTTTAAGCAGTTGATGTAGGAGATATGCCAGTAGTGGTGCATACTGTCATTAAAAAGTTGTGATTATGTGTGAATGAAGTATTTACAGTTTTTTCTTTTACAGATCCCTTGGAGGTTGCAAATGGAGATGGGGTGACCAGGCATTACTTGGCAGGTTGAAGGAAGGTAGCTTTGACAGATGTGAGAGGGGGTCGAGGATGATGTCGGTTGATGGGAGGGGTGTGAATAGAGGTCATAGTCTTCCAGCAAGGCAGCCACATATGGAATTGTTTGTTATATTTTCTTCCAAATAATTATTTGTATTGCTTGTTTTGGGTGGGGTGCATCAGGATTGCATTTACATTGTATTATTGGTAGCTGGGGGGTTTTCTTGGATTGGCTCAGGTAGGGTAGCACCATTCAGGGGTAGGGGATTAGTGGGTTGCATTGAGAAAGTGGGTTCAGGTGGTGAGCTAGATGGGGTGTCCTTGCATTGAAGTGTGGTTTTATTTACTGTACTTGAAGGACAGAAAGGGTATGGTTTAATTTCTACATGCTGGACAGAGTTGGTATGTCACTGATCTTGTTTTGACCAGGTGGCATAAAGCATTTTCAAGTTTGGTATATTGTTGGTGGCATTCAAGGGTACTGATAGAGCTAAGAGGGGTCAGATTGCTAAAGCTATCATGGGGTGTAGGTGCCTTACTGTTTATAATGGGTAGTTGGTGTTGGCAATGTGGTTGTTGAATGGCATTTTAAAGTTTTCAGGCTGTTTCTACATGTCATTGGGCAAGTAAAAGGGGTTGCTATAGGAAGGGTGGTATGCAATTCCTTTTATTTGGTTTCGGTGGTAGGGCGTTGAGTATTCATGGTCCATTGGCAGGTAGTGCCCTGGTAATCATTAGGTAATTACCAGGGGCTGGTAATGTCCTGGTAATTATTGTACACCGAATGATGTTTGGCCTTATCCTCTAATGGTGGATAGATGATGGAAGCTTGGTGGAGAGAGGGGGAACAGCCTGGTCAGGCTGGTGGGCAGAGAAGAGGGGCAGTCTTGCCCTCTTCCGTTTCCCCTCTGGTGTTGGATGGTCAATTTAATAAGTTGGGAAAGGAAAGTGAGCAGTTATGCTACTTGATAAGTATATAAGCAAGTGGAGGAAGCTGCTTATTTGGTTGGTATAATGCAATAAATGGTAACGGAAGTGAGCGGGTATGCTGCTTCATAAGTACATAAGCAAGCAGAGGACACGGCTTATTTGGTTGATGGTATAATGCAATAAATGGTAACGGAAGTGAGCGGGTACGCTGCTTCATAAGTAAGTGAGTGGAGGTATGGCCTCTGCTTACTGATCAGGATGTGCAGGTTTACGCTGCCCTGTCCTATGATAATGTTGCATGGATGTTATTTCACCTGTATCATGTTTGGTTGAAATGAATGAATATTGGTTAACATTTATGTTTATGGAAATTTAATAAAGGTCATCAAATGTCATTCGGTGTAATGTGTTTCTTGAAGGGAACCGGTACAAATGAGGTTTGGAACAGACCAATTTGTCCAGGGACATCTTCAAGGGGGGGGGGGGGTTAGATAGAGTAGCAAGAATTGGGAGGATAGGGTTAAATAGGAATAGATGAGGTTTGGAAGGAAGTGTGGTAGGGGTAGGGAGGGGCTTAAAGGAGGTTAGGCAAGTGTAACTGGAGTAGGAGTCACATTTTGGCATGAACTTGCTACCTGCCCTCCCTCCCTCTTTTAGTGGGGATGTGTTATGTTTAGTTTGGTTAGGGTGGAGAAGAGGGGTAGGCTTGCCTCTTCTGTTTCCCCTCTGGTGTTGGATGGTCAATTCAGTGAGTTGGGAAAGGAAAGTGAATGGTTACGCTGCTTGATAAGTACATAAGCAAGCGGAGGAAGCTGCTTATTTGGTTGGTATAATGCAATAAATGGTAATGGAAGTGAGCGGGTAAGCTGCTTCGTAAGTACATAAGCAAGTGGAGGACATGGCTTATTTGGTTGATGGTATAATGCATTAATGGTAACGGAAGTAAGCGGGTACGCTGCTTCATGAGTAAGTGAGTGGAGGTATGGATGCTGCTTATTGATCAGGATGAGCAGGTTTACGATGTCCTGTCCTATGATAATCTTACATGGATGTTATTTCACCTGTATCATGTTTGGTTGAAATGAATGAATATTGGTTAACATTTATGTTTATGAAAATTTAATAAAGGTCGTCAAATGTCATTCGATGTGATGTGTTTCTTGAAGGGGACCGGGACAAACATTTCTATTCTGCTCATTTTATGTCTAATAAAACTGCACTACTTTGAATTGTTTCTCCCATTTGAATTCAAAATTGTCATGGAAGGAATAAGATTAATTCAAACACTAAACTTTGATAAAAGTGTACTAACGATTATTGTAAGATTCCAAAAGGAATGATTCTCTGACTGCACTCTTAGACATTCAAATTTTGTATTTTACATATATTAATATTTAGTCTGCAGTCCCCATCTACATCCTAGGGATGTATAGATAGCAGTGCCTCCTGCGAATGAGAATACATTTCAAATTAAAATGCTAGTCTAGGTTACACAGCTGCTCCTTCTTACATTCTAATAAAATGCCACCCAACACCTTTTCCATTTGTATCACAGAAAACTAAATCACTGCATTCAGTTTGAAAACCTCATGCATCTGATTCAACATTATCTTTCATATATTTCTTTGTTCTCAGAATTTATATGCCTGCTTTGCTGGAAATCAAGTGTTACTACGGAGCATTCTAAATTTGCTGCCAAAAGAACAAATGTAAATCTCCATGAAAAGCAATATGTGCTCTATGCGGGAAGCAGTACACCTGCTGAGAGTCTGGGGATTGCTTTGCATTTAGAGACTGCCATCATTTTTCAGTATGGAATTACAGAATATACAATTGCTTATACACATAACAATGTGACTTTCTGAAAAAAAGGGGGAGGGGGAGTTTGAGGACTTTAATAAACAGTGCACTCACTAAGCTTTGAGGTTTAGTCTGTGAATACCATGAAAACAAATAATACTTGGTTACCATGCAAAAAAGTAGCATTTCCTTTCAGAAAAAAAATATGTATTTATGTGTCAGTGTTATGTACACTGACAAATTAATGTTTACTTTATGTATTTACTTGTTAACCTGTTAAGTAGACTGTTCCTTCGAGACCTTATTCAGTCATGAACCAAACGTCCACTACTTGTTTTCTTGGATCTTTTAATTACTAAGCCCAGAAATCTATATATCTCATTAAGTGGATATATTGTTATGAATCTTTCCTTCTACAAAAATCACTTTATTCCTTAATCTTACCTCTTTCAACCACTCAACTATTCTATTTATTCTGTGGCCAAATAGCAAAGGAACTTTGTAAGGTCCCTGTTTTGTATTCTCCCCAACACATGCATTATATTATCAAACCATCTCTGTCCCATCAAACTTGATGTTGACAGAGTGAATATGATGCATAAAGGTCTTCCACCTTAGTGTCATTTAAGTTATCTAGCAACTCCTCATTCTGAATGTTCTTAAAAGCTCACCCAACCAATGTAAGAGATCCTTCCCTGTCTGAGGTAATGCATAGATACATATGTGTATACTAGGCTAATGACCACTAGGGCCTTTATAAGCATAGCTTTGCAATCCAAATGTGTCCCACAAGTTATATATTTTAGACATTTATATAGGAGGTAATTGTTTGTTATGACATGATTTACTGACTGCCTCTGTTCATCAGAGACATAAGTGCCAGACCTGGGGTGAATTTTCAGTTTATCATCCAATTGTCCAAGCTATGCTTAAATAGTATTAGGGAGGACTGTGTTTCACATACATGGGGAGCCTATTCCAGAGAATGGGAATTCTCTGAGATACGTATGTGTCTCTCCAACATGTCCTATTTATGTTGTAAGAAAAATTTAGGCATTTTGATCTTGTAGTTCTGAATCTGTCTGTTTTTCAGATGTGCAAAATGTTCTTCAGAGTGGAATCCAGGGATGCCTTGTATATCAGGCATAGATTGCTACTCAGTAGTCTGTAGGAGACTGAGTATAGACATAGAGATTTGAGCTAATCTGTATAGGACATTGTGTTTATGCACTTTATTCTTTTTGTAAGGAACATATGCAGATGTTCCAGTTGCTTAATGTGTCTTGTCAGGTACATACTAAATGGGACGTTATTCTCAATGGTGGGTATGATGAGGGCCAGGTATAATGGTAAAATGATTTCTCTGGATCTAGACACCATGCTCTTACTAGGTCAAAAGGTAAGTTACTTTCTACAGTTGTTTCCAGATCTCTGACTAGTGGGTCAACTCTTATGAGTGTCTTATCGATGATGTGGCTTCCTGGCATGGCTAGATTTCCAAAAGGTACTATAATGCATTTCTTGGTATTGAGTTTTAAGCAGTGGCTTTGGCACCTGTCATTTGCCTGTGTTAGACCCTCTTTAAGACTGTTGTGTCTTGGGGATTCTATGACTGCTCCCATTTTGCAATCATCTGCGGACTTAGCCAGAGACCTTTGACACTGGCCTTGACTTCCGAGAAGTAGAGGACACAGAAGAGCAGGCTTAGCACAAAGCCCTTAATAACTCTGAAAGACCTCTTTCTGGAAGTGATCTCACCAATCCTAACTTCTTGGGGTAACCACTTAAAATGTCAGGACTCACTAGAGTGAGTCCAGAAATGAGGAAACTGACTGGTTGAAAGAACATGCTTACATATACTACATCCAAGATGCTATCTCACATAATATTCCACTTTCTCTGAGGAATGGCTATCTTGGAGTTGGTATATATATATATATATATATATATATATATATATATATATATATATATATGTTCAGGGGGTGTGAGGGGGCTTATCTACCAAGCAAAAAGAAGATTTAAGGAGAAGACCGATGTTCGAGATTTATTCTTCTCTGGGCTTTGGTCCTTTTTTTTGGAAATGCAGAGAAGAGAAAATCACAGCATTTTGAAAGCCAACATTTCAATAAGGAGCCCTTTCTGGGTCCTATCCATGAACCTCCTGGCTATCCATTGCATTATATAAGCATTTGTGACTAATTCTGTAAGCTTGTAAATAATGCTCGAGTAGCATATTGTATCAAGTGCCTTAGCCAGGTCAAGATAGGCAGTTTGCACCATTTTATTCTTACGCATTGCTTCGGTAACCTTCTCAATTAAGTCCACAAGGTTCAGTAGGCATGATCTTCCTCTGAGAAAGAAAAACTGGAATGGATCCACTGTCTGAAGGTCTCCTATGTCTTTGTTGATCATTTCCACAATAAGTCTTTCTATGGCTTTGCATGTAAGACTAGTCAGACTAATGGGTTTGTAGTTTCTGGGATCTGTTGATGGTCTGCACTTATGAAGAGGGATTTCTGTTGCAGTCCTCCTTTCTCATGGTGTGAGACCTGTTTTGAGATTATACTTAAATAGTAACACCAGTTGCCATGATAGGTCATATTTTAGACCATTCAGAAGGCAGCCTGATATATTTTCAGGGCCAACTGAGGCTGTGTTAATGGCCTTAGAGAGCGCAACCAGGACACGCTCTCTATTTATAGTCAGAGGGGTTATGTTTGAAATACTTATTGGGGGTGACTGGAGGTGAGTTGGGGGTAAATTTGGAAATAAATTTGACAGCCAGCAGATGGACTGTATCACCTGGCTCAGTGAATGTGGCACCCTTAACCACCAGCTCAGGATACTGTTCTGTGCTGCCTTTGAGGTTTCTGACATAGTAGAAGAAGGCTTTATGGTTGGCTTTTGCCTGAGAGGCTATCTTGATTTCACAACTGGCTTTATTAGAGTTAATCATCCCTGTAAATTGCCTGTTTAAACTGATGAGAGAGTTGTTATCTTTACAGGTATTACACTTACTAATTTTAGCCATAATTTTTATTTTGTTTTATAACTTGTTTAATTTTGGATGCCAAGGGGGTGGTTTCACTTTGGAGTTAGTTTTGGGTTTACTTCTAGTAGGTACAGCAGTATCTGTGTAACCTTTGACATGGATGTACAGAGTTTCTGCAAATAATTCTGCATAGGTTGCTTTGTTCTCTTAGTTTGGAGGGGCATTTAATTTTGAAACATTATTGCTTAATAAAAGGGAGTTTGCCTTGAAATAGATCATTACTGTATTTTAAAAGTACACGGCTTTATAGTTGGACCTTGCAAGGTAGGACATGACATTTGGATTGGGGGGTAGTGTTCTCCCATATTTGTGATTACAAGGTACATTATATTAGAACATCTAGTGGGCATATGCACTAGTTGTTCAAGGGTATATGTATTTATGAAGACCAGGAATCTTTAAACCTGCAGATTTCAGGCCATGTAGGATTTCCAGTCTACAGAGGGGTAATTAAAGTCCCACATAAATAAGGTGTTAGCTTTTATGGTGAGTGCCTCCATTGTGTCGATGTATGTGCCGAATTTTTATGGGACTTAGTAGGTCACCTATAGCTTGCTACGATGTGGCATGGGATTTTATCTGTGGTGACCTATACATGTTGAAACTCCAGCCCATGATGCTTATTAACCCACCTAGAGGTATTCTTATGACTGATATATATCAAGACACCTCCATGTTTGGTCCCTCTCTGTGCTGGCACTAGTCTAAAAGTATGGAAGGCATAAAATCTTGCACTGCCAAGGTACTCACTGTCTTAAACCATGTCTTGGGAACTGCACAGATGTCTATACTCTCCAGGATGAGGAAGGCTTGGAGGGAGTGTAGTTTTTTTTTTTTCCCTAGGCTCTTGGTATTGACCAGTAAACCCTGAAGTTCATTTGACTTGATTTTGCTATGTCTGTAAGTTTATCAAACTGGCACCTAAATAAGGTCTATGGGGAAGTGTAAAGTTTTAGCCAGTATTCAAAAGCCTAGAGAGGGCAGGTTCAGATAACCCTTTGCAAACTGGGGTCTATATTGGAACTGCGAAAGGCCTATTCACCGAATACATAAACACCGACACATATTCCACGAACCGTGAATACACCGAACACTCTAAGCCGCAAAATTCAAAAACCCGAACTGTCATAGTTGTCCTACCCCACCGCCCGCTACATACTACCTACCCAAACAAAATAAATAAACCACATACATACACTAACCAAAACCCTATTTCTAACCCAAAACTAAACCCTAATTCTAACCCTAAACTAAATCTTGCATATACCACCATGTATGCACTTACTTAAACCCGCACACTAACCCTAAGGTCCGTAACTATCGCACACTTACCTTAAGAAGCTATACCCAAACAAAATAAATAATCCACACACATACACTTAACAAAACCCTACTTCTAACCCTAGACTAAATCTCACATACATTAACATCTATGCACTTACCGTAGCCCGCACCCTAACCCTAAGGTCCGTAACTATCGCACACTTACCTTACGGAGCTATACCGCAGAAGGCCCAACCATGGCGATTCGACATTTTGGATTTCACACTTCAGGACGATCAATGTTTTCGCAGTTCGATGAAGACATGTCGGCGTTTACGTATTCGGGTAAGTGGACCGTCGAGGTTCTAACAGGGAACCTGCAAAGTGACATGGTCTGTTAATAGTGTCTTTCCAAGCTGACAAATATTGGATCCCCTTTGAATGACACCAGAAACTCAGACAATTGTTAAAAGCAATCATCTCTTGTTTGAATTGTGACATCATCTTTGGTAAAGATAATATGCTACTTAATGCTAGGCTCATATCAACCTGAGACAGATAATCAGAGAGATCTATAATGTCTATCTTCATATAGTGTATATAGATATAGCTCAGTCAGTTATACCTACATGGATTATAATGAAATCATTCTGGTACATGTGGTGCAGTGACCTGAGTGCACATGTAATTTGGTGGATCCTGGCTCAGATAGGCAGCTAACCATTATCTTCTCATTGTTCAGCCTGGTTAGATGGCCAGTAGTGTGTCTTACAATGGTGTTCCCTATGACTAAAGTCATGGGAAGTGCGTTTGTTTACCTTATGGGCTTTGTATTTAGAGGTCTACTGAGTGTGGCTGATATACTGGTATGTTCAGGGGGTGTGAGGGGGCTTATCTACCAAGTAAAAAGAAGTTTTAAGGAGAAGACCGATTTTCAAGATTTATTCTTCTCTGGGTTTTGGTCCATTTTTTTGGAAATGCAGAGAAGAGAAAATCACAGCATTTTGAAAGCCAACATTTCAATAAGGAGCCCTTTCTGGATCCTATCCATGAGCCTCCTGGCTATCCAGTGCATTATATAAGGGTTTGTGACTAATTCTGTAAGATTGTAAATAATGCCCGAGTAGCATATTGTATCAAGTGCCTTAGCTAGGTCAAGATAGGCAGTTTGCACCACTTTAGTCTTACCTATTGCTTTGGTGACCTTCTCCAATAAGTTCACCAGGTTCAGTAGGCATGACCATCATCTGTGAAAGACAAACTGGAATGGATCCACTGTCTGAAGGTCTCCTATGTCTTTGTTGATCATTTCCACAATAATTCTTTCCATGGCTGTGCATGTAAGACTAGTCAGTCTAATGGGTTTGCATTTTCTGGGATCTGTTGATGGTCTGCACTTATGAAGAGGGATTTCTGTTTCAGTCCTCCTTTCTCATGGTGTGAGACCTGTTTTGAGATTATACTTAAATAGTAACTCCAGTGGCCATGATAGGTCATATTTTAGACCATTCAGAAGGCAACCTGATATATTTTCAGGGTCAGCTGAGGCTGTGTTAATGGCCTTAGTGAGCACAACCAGGACATGCTCTCTATTTATAGTCAGAGGGGTTATGTTTGAAATACTTACTGGGCATGGCTGGAGGTGAGTTGGGGGTAAATCTGGAAATAAATTTGACAGGCAGCAGATTGACTGTATCACCTGCCTCAGTGAATGTGGCACTTGTTAACCACCAGTTCAGAACACTGTTCTATGCCGCCTTTGAGGTTTGTGACATAGTAGAAGAAGGCTGTATGGTTGCCTTTTGCCTGAAAGGCTGTCTTGATTTCACAATTGGCTTTATCATAGTTAATAATCCCTGTAAATTTCTTGTTTAAATTGATGAGGGAGTTGTTATCTTTACGGGTGTTACACTTCCTGATTTTAGCCATAATTGTTATTTATTATTTTGTTTTATAACCTATTTAATTTAGGATGCCAAGAGGTGGTTTCACTTTGGAGTTAATTTTGGGTTTACTTCTAGTAGGTACGGCTGTATCTGTGCAACCTTTGACATGGATGTACAGAGTTTCTGTAAACAAATCTGCACAGGTTGCTGTGTTCTCTTAGTTTGGAAGGGCATTGAATTTTGAAAAATTATTGCTTAATAAAAGGCAGTTTGCCTTGGAATAGAGCATTACTGTATTTTCAAAGGACACAGCTTTATGGTTGGACCTTGCAAGGTAGGACATGACATTTGGATTGGGGGGGGGGGGAGTGTTCTCCCAAAATATTTGTGAGCACAAGGTCCATTATGTTAGAACATCTAGTGGGCATATGCACTAGCTGTTCAAGAGGGTTTGTATTTTTGAAGACCAGGAATCTTTATGCCTGCAGATTTCAGGCCATGTAGGATTTCCAGTCTACAGAGGGGTAATTAAAGTCCCACATGAATAAGGTGTTAGGTTTTATGGTGAGTGCCTCCATTGTGTCTATGTATGTGCTGAATTTTTGTGGGACTTAGTGGGTTACCTATAGCTTGCTATGATATGGTATGGGATTTTATCTGTGGTGACCTACACATGGAGAAACTCTAGTCTATGATGCTTATTAACCCACCTAGAGGTATGCTTATGACTGATATATATCAAGACACCTCCATCTTTGGTCCCTCTCTGTGCTGGCACTAGTCTAAAAGTATGGAAGGCAGAAAAACCTTGCACTGCCATAGTGCTCACTGCCTTAAACCATGTCTTGGTACCTACACATACTCTCCAGGGTGACGAAGGCTTGGAGGGAGTGTAGTTTTTTTTTCCCTAGGCTCTTGGTATTGAGCAGTAAACCCTGAAGTTCATTTGACTTGATTTTGCTATGCCTGTAAATTTATCAAACTGGCATCGCCTACAAAAGGTCTATGGGGAAGTATAAAGTTTTAACCACTATTCAAAAGCCTAGAGAGGGCAGTTTCAGATAACTCTTTGCAAAATGACATGGTCTGTTAATAACGTCTTTCCATGCTGACAAATATGGGATCCCCTTTGAATGACACCAGAAATTCAGCCAATTGTTAAAAGCATTCATCATCTGTTTGTATTTGGCATCATCCTTGATAAAGATAATACGCTACTCAATGCTAGACTCATATCTGCCTGAGACAGCTAGTCAGAGAGATCTATAATGTCACTCTTCATATAGTCTATGGAGGTATAGCTCAATCAGTTATACCTACATGGACTATAATGAAATCATTCTGGTACATGTAGTGCAGTGATTTGAGTGCACATGTAATTTGGTGGATCCTGGCTCCAGATAGACAACTAACCATTATCTTCTCATTGTTCAGCCTGATTAGATGGTTAATAGTGTGTCTTACAATGGTGTTCCCTATGACTAGAGTCATGGGAAGTGTGTTTTCTTACCTTATGGGCTTTGTATTTGGAGCTCAACTGAGTGTGACTAATATACTGATAAGTTCAGGGGTGTGAGGGGGTTTATCTACCAAGCAAAATGAAGTTTTAAGGAGAAGACTGATTTTTGAGATTTATTCTTCTCTGGGTTTTGGTGCTTTTTTTTGGAAATGCAGAGAAGAGAACATCTCAGCATTTTGAATGCCAAAATCTCAATAGGGAGCCCTTTCTGTGTCCTGTCCATGAGCCTGCTGGCTATCCAGTGCATTATATAAGGGTTTGTGACTAATTTTGTAAGCTTGTAAATAATGCCCCAGTAGAATATTGTATCACGTGCCTTAGCCAGGTCAAGCGAGGAAGTTTGCACCATTTTCTTCTTACGCATTGCTTTGGTGACCTTCTTAAACAAGTCCACCAGGTTCAGTACGCATGACCTTCCTCTGAGAAAGACAAACTGGAATGGATCCACTGTCTGAAGGTCTCCTATGTCTTTGTTGATAATTTCCACAATAATTCTTTCCATGGCTTTGTATGTAAGACAAGTCAGACTAATGGGTTTGTTGTTTCTGGGATCTGTTGATGGTCTACACTTATGAAGATGGATTTCTGTTGCAGTCCTCCTTTCTCATGGTGTGAGACCTGTTTTGAGATTATACTTAAATAGTAACTCCAGTGGTCATAATAGGTGATATTTTAGACCATTCAGAAGGCAACCTGATATATTTTCAGGGCCAACTGAAGCTGTGTTAGTGGCCTTAGTGAGCACAACCAGAACATGCTCTCTGTTTATAGTCAGAGGGGTTATGTTTGCAATACTTATTGGGGATGGCTGGAAGTGGGTTGGGGCCAAATTTGGAAATAAATTTGACAGCCAGCAGATTGACTGTATCTCCTGGCTCAGTGAATGTGGCACCATTGACCACTAGTTCGGGACACTGTTCTGTGCCACCTTTGAGGTTTCTGACCTAGTAGAAGAAGGCTTTATGGTTGCCTTTTGCCTGGGAGGATATCTTGATTTCCCAATTGGCTTTATTATGGTTAATCATCCCTATAAATTGCCTGTTTAAATTGATGAGAGAGTTGTTATCTTTACGGGTTTTACACTTCCTGATTTTAGCCATAATTTGTATTTTTTATTTTGTTTTATAACCTGTTTAATTTTGGATGCCAAGAGGGTGGTTTCACTTTGTAGTTAGTCTTGGGTTTACGTCTAGTAGGTACAGCAGTATCTGCGCAACCTTTGACATGGATTTGCAGAGTTTCTGTAAATAATTATGCGTAGGTTACTTTGTTCTCTTAGTTTGGAGGGGCATTGAATTTTGAAACATTATTGCTTAATAAAAGGCAATTTGCCTTGGAATAGATCATTACTGTATTTTCAAATGACACAGCTTTATGGTTGAAACTTGCAAGGTAGGACATGACATTTGGATTGGGGGGAGGAGGGTAGTGTTCTGCGATATTTGTGAGTACTAGGTCCATTATGTTAGAACATCCAGTCTACAGAGGGATAAATAAAGTCCCACATGATTAAGGTGTTATGTTTTATGATGAGTGTCTCCATTGTGTCTATGTATGTTCCAATTTTTTTTTGGACTTAGTGGGTCACCTATAGCTTGCTACGATATGGTATGGGATTTTATTTGTGGTGACCTACACATGGAGAAACACCAGCCCATGATGCTTATTAACCCACCTAGTGGTATGCTTAAGACTGATATATATCAAGACAACTCCATGTTTGGTCCCTCTCTGTGCTGGCACTAGTCTAAAAGTATGGAAGGCAGTAAAACCTTGCACTGCCAGGGTTCTCGCTGTCTTTAATCATGTCATGGTAAATGCACAGATGTCTATACTCTCCAGGGTGAGGAAGGCTTGGAGGGAGTGTATTTATTTATTTTTTTATCCCCTAGGCTCTTGGTATTGAGCAGTAAACCCTGAAGTTCATTTGACTTGATTTTGCTTTGTCTGTAAGTTTATCAAACTGGCATTGCCTACAAATGGTCTATGGGGAAGTATAAAGTTTTAGCCAGTATTCAAAAGCCTAGGGAGGGCAGGTTCAGACAGCCCTTTGCAAAGTGATATGGTCTGTTAATAATATCTTTCCATGCTGACAAATTTTGGATCCCCTTTGAATGACACCAGAAACTCAGCCAATTGTTAAAAGCAATCATCTTATGTTTGTATTGTGATATTATCCTTGGTAAAGATTATATGAAGTTTGGCAACAAACTAAGTTGTCCCAGGACATCTTCATGGGGGGGCGTTAGTTTAATATAAAGGGGAGTTAAGTGGATTGGGGAGGTGAAAGGTTTAAGTGGAGACAGGGATGGTTGGAAGGAAGTGAGATAAGGATGGGGAGGGGCTTAAGAGGATTAGTCTAGTGTAGTTGGGTTAAGCAGTCACATTTTGGAGTGAACTTGCTACAGCAGGCTCTCGTCCATGATGACCTGAAGGGTAGAGTGATCTGGTAGGCCTTAGAGCGGTGGAGTTGATGGTGATGTGGAGAATGTGGCAGGTTTGACATGAGTAAGGTAGTAATGTATAAAAAAAAAAAAAAAAAAAAAATGGTGGGTGAGAATTGATACTTTGGGGGTATTATGCTTGCTGCAGTTAATTGACATGGGGGTTTGTTGGTTGTCTTCATGAAGTGCAGGCTTGAAATGAGGTAGGCATGAATGTTTTGGGATGTGAGCTTCAGGGAGAGTGCAGCAGGCTGTGTGGGGCGGGTTGCTAGTGTCAGATATGAAATAGGTGCTTGGCACTTTAACAAAAAAAAAAAAAAGAGGAAGAGGATCCTGTTTTCTCTATTGGGAGTTGCGGATAGGATCTTCATGGACATGCCTTGTGGCTGTTTTGTTGGTTCACGGTTTCGCGGGTTTTCCCTGGTGCTTTGGTTGCTTGCATGGGTGGTTTGCTGTTTCATGGGCTTTCTTTTTGTTTGCTGGATGTACTGGATGATGGCAGGATTCAAAGACTCAGAAACATGATTGCCCTTAGCACGCACGCGGGGGAGCCTGGAGGTAGCTGTAAAGGTAATGCATGGCAGCTGACTGCGGCTGAGCTGCAGGTTGGTATGGTTGTTTCCTTGACATGGTTCCTTCAACTAGTGTGTAGATGTTAACAGGCCTTTTAAAGCAGTGCAATGGTTTTTGACACAGTACTGCGGTGGTGGTGCTACGGTAGCATTGTCGCCTCATAGTTAGACATTGTATGTTCGATTCTCAGTTAGAGTGTCTTCTGTGTGTCGACATGCCTGAAGGTGCCTTCCTTCTTTGAAGGTTGTGCATTAGGCCTGGCAAGCCAGCACGTAAAAATCTACTGCCAATCATTAGCAGACTGGAGTTCCGCTGTGGCGACCCCTAACTGGGAAAAGCCGAAAGACAGTTTATGCATTTAATAAAATGTTGTGGCAATCCGGATGGTTCATGGCTCCTCTTTTGCTTTAATGAAGCCGCAGGTGATTTTCCCGGGCTTTGGGCAGATCAGTCTGACTGTGGTTGCCATGCATGCATGGTAGCAGTGTGTGTCTGAGGATTGTGACCGTTGTAGATTCCGTTGAGTATCCAAGCATGGCTCGCAACTTTTGGTGTGCTGTTCCCACTTTCTGTTGGCAGTTCACTTCGTGCAATTTTCCTTTTCTGGGAGTGAGCAAGAAAGAAAAAAAAATAATGAAATTAAAAGAAAAAGGGAGACCCTCGATCATCATCCTGTGGTAGTGGGGAGCAGTGGTGAATTTTCCTATGGGGGAGTATGAGAGTGTGTTGCTGGGATGTTGACAGACAGGTTATCGTTGTGGCATGTTTTCATAAATAAATATTCTATAAGCTGCTTGTGGTTCACAATATGGGCTGGCCTCACTTGTGATGGTGGGGGGCATTTTGGATCTTGCCTGGGTTGGAGGATGCAAAGTCAAGTCTGTCTGGTTCAGATTGTTGTTTTCGCACCATGGGGCACTCCCATGTAGTTGTGGCTGGCCAGGGCATGTGCGGGGTTGGCTGGATCAGCTTTGGTGCACCAGACCTTTAGGTGGTCAACTCGCCAGAAGGAAATTTCGTTGTGGTTTACGGAGAGAGTTTTCAGGAGGTGGAACTCAAAATGTGGAGATGGGAGTAGGCTGTCAATGCAGTGGTGGCGGTTTATAATGGCGCTTATACCCCTCCCTCCACCTCAGTCTTAGGAAGGTGCAGAACCATCCAGGATTCTTTGTTGGCACATGCGTGGTTATGGCTCGAGTGGTTGATGAGTCTAATACAGACATGCCTGCTTGTGCTTCACGGTGTGGTTACAACAACTCTGAAAGGTATGGCAGGATTTAATTGCATAATCAGTGTCAGGGACAAAGTTTTTTATAAGGATGTTATGCAGCTTTAGTACAGAAATGGCTGCAAGCATGTCTATGACCGGGACCACTATTGGTGATAGTCAGATAACAGGATTATAGTTGCATGAAGACCTTTGTAAAGGGCTTTAAAAAAAAAAAAAAAGTCTCAATAATAGAGGCAGTTCTTTCAATATATACAAAGTTCCACTCCTGTCAGAAATAGTGGTTATGCATATCCATACAAATTTTCAGCGCAAACCCATACCTAGCACACCGAGTTAGATCTTTAATGACTCTTTTTGGAAAGAAGTTTAGTAGCACATGTAGAGTGAACTATAAACTGATCACAGAAGGTGCATAGTTCTTTGTTTCTTTATTTGAAATTTATCATGGTATGCTGAAGGGATATTGTAGGAGGAGAGTTAGAAGGACAAAGTGGACATTTATCGGTGCAGTTTCTGTAGTAACAAATTAGAGCTTGATCCATTATTTAGAAACAAGAAAGTTGAGTTGCATTTTCTTATGTCCATCTGTGCTAGATGCTCAGTACATTTAGGCAGATTTTAATTTATGCACATTAACAAGGTACTTTCTTGCTGTGTTTGCATTTGAGGATATGTGTGTTATGTTATGGGATTGTGGCAATAGAGGTGGGTTTAATTGCTTGAAATAAATGATTGCCTTTTATAGTAGATATTGGACAGTTAAGGCTGGGCATATGTGAGCACCAGCAGATTTGGGCTAGGCAATGTAATTTGATGGTATATCCTGTCTTTTGATAACTATCACGTTTTATTTAGTTATTTATTTTCCTTGGCTGGCTGGGGTTTAACCTTGTACTACCATTTCTATAGTCTGCTTATGTCATCATGAAGGTGCAATAATGGAAAGCAAACAGGTCTCAGAGTGCTTTTGCCATTAAGCCAGCTTTTGGGAGCTCTAAGTCCTAATTACATTTGAACGAGTGAAAGGGGGCTTATGGCAGAAGGTCCTCTTGATAGCATTGTAAGATGCCATTTGTTCGGTATTATATTTGGTTAGTGTGCCTCATTTGGAGATGGAAGGTTAAGAGCTAGGCAGAGGGTGTTACAATACAAGTTAGCTTGGCTTAGACAGTGCACTAAGTGATGGGGTATGGAATTGCAGGGTTACCCTGGTTGGGGATATTGATAGGTCCCTTCAGGTGGAGGGTTTTAGTGGTAACATACTCAATTGGTAGTTAAAATTTGGTTCATTGGATGCATAGTTTTAGTTATGGTTGCTTAAATGTGTGTGGTGGTGGTACATGCCTTCCCGGGTTGGCAGGATAGGTGGTTTTGAATAATGTTTCTGAAGGTGCGTGTTTTCTAATATGATTTATATGTACAACATTTTTCTTTCTTGCAGATGGGTGTGTTCTGGACGGCTGCTGTTATACTTTGGAATAGGTGGGTATAAGGTGGCACCATCTCTTTACAGGTTAGAGGCTTTATTTTGTCCTTTTCTTTGAAGATGGTGGAGTCATGTGTACCAGTGGTGGCACCACACAGTGAGTTTGCAGATGATGGAGGCAGTGGCGAGGAGGTTACACATGGTAAGCTCAAATGGGCAACAGTTACTGGCTGAAGTAAGTGTATTTCAAAGTTGATTTGGTAGAGGATTTACATGGCTAGCCAGAGAAGGACAGGCATTTGAGTTTTGATTTCAAGCTTAAGGGGTGGTACCAATAGTATGTTTGATCAATGTTGGAAAGTTGTTCCCACTAAAGGGAGCAGCAGCCATTTAGCCATAGGTAAGAGTTTGGGACTCAGTAGTGGGCTTGATGAGGTTACAAGTAATTTATTTTAGGTACTGTTCATTAAGGCACGTTGCTGTGGGTGGGGTGGAGCCACAACAATCTTAGAATCATAGGACGTTATTAGACTACTGGCTTTGGCATGATTACAAGCTAGATAACATCTGGCTTCATTTCTGTGGGTAGCCTTTATCATGTGTGGTAGGTAGCCAAGATCGATTTTTTTTTTCTCTCACATGCTGCTTCTATATCCTTCTTGGATCACATTACTCTTAGCATCATAGGAAGTTATTAGGCTACTGGCTCGGGGATGATAACAAGCTAGACAAGTTCGGCTCTTATTTCTGGGGATATGAGATGTAAAAAAAAAAAAAAAACCTGGGGGGTGGCTGGTTCCATACTTTGGTGCAAGGTTTGGCAAACACTTAATGGGGTAACAATGGTCCTTATCAGTGCCTCCATGTTAAGTAGTTATTGGTATGTGTGTACATAGGAGTTATTGTTTTCTTTTCTTTGCAGGTTGCTGAAGGACAGAAGGCATCATGCAATGGCTTGAAAAAGGGGATCTGAAAGGTGACGTCTTTGATAAGATGGATTTTCTTGCCTCCAGAATGGGGCACAATGTGGGGCTGAGTAATCACCTTATTAAGGCATATTAGAGCTCTGTGTTCAGTTTAGGCGAAAAAACCCTTCGAGGGGAAAGGCTAAGGGTAAGCAGTGGGGTTTTCCAGCAGTGCAGCTGAATATGCAGTTACAAGGTAATGGCTTGTTTGCTTGAAATTGTTGGGGAGTACCAGAACTGAACTTCACATTGTATTGTTAGCTGGGGACTTTCTTGCTAGGGGTCAGGTATTGTTGGGAGTTGGGGTTGAGTATTCTTGCTCCAGTGGCAGGTGAGGTTTTGGTAAGCGTTAGGTAATTGCCAAGGGCTGGTAATGTCCGGGTAATTGCCGAGGGCTGGTAATGTCCGGGTAATTATTGTACACCAAATGATGTTTGGCTTGACCCTTCTCTTTATGGGAAGTGGATTGAACAATTTTGAGTAGAAGGGAGGAGGAACAGCCTGGTCAGGCTGGTTGGCGGAGAAGAGGGATAGGCTTGCCCCCTTCTGTTCCCCCTCTGATGTCTGGATGTTCATTTCAAGGATCTGGGGAAAGGAAATGAGTAGTTTGGAGGAAGCTTGCTGAATAAATAAGCAAGCTAAGGTAAGGATGGTGTTTATTTGGTGGATGGTAATTCAATGGATGGTGTATGAAGTGAGTTAGGATGCTGCTTCATAAGTAAAGTAAGTGAGCAGAGGTATGGACCCTGCTTGTTGGGCAGAGTGAGTAGGTACGCTGCCCTGATTAACATTACAATGAATGGTGTATGAAGTGAGATGGGACGCTGATTCATAAGTAAAGTGTGTAAAGGTATGGACGCTGCTTACTGGGGCAGGGTGAGTAGGTACACTGCCCTGATTAACATTACAAGGATGTTATGCTGTATTTTGTATCAATTATATCATGAATAGTTGCAGTTAATAAAGTTGGTGATCAAAGTATGTTATGGAAATCTAATAAAGGTCATCAAATGTCATTTGGTGTGATGTGTATTATTGAAGGGGACCGGGATAAATGAAATTTAGAAATAAACTAAGTTGCCCCGGGACATCTTCATGGGGGGGGGGGTTAGGTTAATATAAAGGGGAGTTAAGTGGGTTGGGGAGGTAAAAGGGTTAAGTGGAGACAGGGATGGTTGGAAGTGAGATAATGATGGGGAGGGGCATAAGTGGATTAGTCTAATGTAGTTGGGTTAAGCAGTCACATTTTGGCATGAACTTGCTACCCACACCCCCCCCCTCTTTTCATTGGTGGGGTGTAGGGTTATTTTATCATTGGGCTAGGCAGAGAAGAGGGATAGGCTTGCCCTCTTCTGTTCCCCTTCTGATGTCTGGATGTTCATTTCAAGGATCTGGAGAAAGGAAATGAGTAGTATGGAGGAAGCTTGCTGAATAGATAAGCAAGCTGAGGTAAGGATGGTGTTTATTTGGTGGATGGTAATTCAATGGATGGTTTATGAAGTGAGTTAGGATGCTGCTTCATAAGTAAAGTAAGTGAGCAGAGGTATGGACCCTGCTTGTTGGGCAGAGAGAGTAGGTACGCTGCCCTGGTTAACATTACAATGAATGGTGTATGAAGTGAGATGGAACGCTGCTTCATAAGTAAAGTGAGTAAAGCTATGGACGCTACTTACTGGGGCAGGGTGAGTAGGTACGCTGCCCTGATTAACATTACAAGGATGTTATGCTGTATTTAGTATCAATTATATCATGAATAGTTGCAATTAATAAAGTCGGTGATCAAAGCTATGTTATGGAAATCTAATAAAGGTCGTCAAATGTCATTTGGTGTGATGTGTATTATTGAAGGGGACCGGGACAAATGCTATTCAATTCTAGGCTCATATCAGCCTGAGAGAGATAGTCAGAGAGATCTATAATGTCTCTCTTCATATAGTCTATGGAGGCATAGCTCAGTCAGTTATACCTACATTGACTATAATGAAATCATTCTGGTACATGTGGTGCAGAGACTTCAGTGCACATGTAATTTGGTGCATCCTGGCTCCAGATAGGCAACTAACCATTTTCTTCCCATTGTTCAGCCTGGTTAGATGGGCAATAGTGTGTCTTACAATGGAGTTCCCTATGACTAGATTCATGGGAAGTGCGTTTGCTTACCTTACGGGCTTTGTATTAGGAGCTCTACTGAGTGTGGCTATATGTGTGGTATTGTATGTTACTTTTATTCAGGGCTTACGGATTTGATGAGGCTAATCATTGCTGATGGATGGTCTAGGAAGTCTTTGTTGCTTAGGAAGATTTCATATAAGTACCTCAGCATATGTATGTGTGTTTGTGTGTTATGTGCTATGTGTAGTGGGTGTTGTGTGAGTGAGTTTGGCATCATGATGTGCGCCTGTATGTGAGAGTTTAGCTTACAGTGACATTGTTTGAGTACACCTCTCACATATTGTATGTGTTACCTTAAGAATTAATTGGTTGTTCCTGGATGCAGAAAAGTTAGGAAAGTGCATATCTGTGTTGTTTGGTTCTCTGATTGGTGAGCAACAAGGGTGTGGTATACAGGTGTTAACAGAAGGCTGTTAAGGTTGCTTTCGGGGGACGGAGGCAGACTAGGCTACAAAATATTAAAATGCAGAAAACTGACTACTGAGCCCTCTGGCCAATTAAACAACTCTACTTAGAACTCATTTGTGTGTTTCCTAACTCAGGAAGAGCAGGCAAACAAATATTGCCATTAGATGAATAATCCCAGTCTTTCCAATGTAAAAACACAGTAAAATAGTGTCCCATGTGCAATGCTACAACAAACTTAAAGAAAGGCGGAAGGAGTGGGAATAAGTAATTCAAGATATCAACAACAATGTACTTTAAACAACTAATAAAGGTGTGATTATTCAATAAAAGTATTTAGCTTTGGCTGGCTGGCAACAAATGCAAGACAAACACTTCTGAGGCAGAGGTGGTGATTCCAAGTGTTGAACTCTGTGTAAAAAAGCCAAGAGCCACTCAATCTTGCTGAATTTATACAGGCACTGAAAGCAAGGTAAGCCGGCTAAAAAGCCCTCTGGGAATAAAGTTACTACACTCAGGGATATCCAGTTTTTTACCCATCTCACATATACCAGGCTACCATCTACTGCCACTAGATGAAATATCCTGTGTACTGTTGATATAAAAACATAAAAATAAGCTTACTGGAGTGTAGAAATACATTACTTTATCCAGCAACTACCTAGATATTGTATTGAGTACTTTCCTTTAAAAGAAACAAAATGCTTACTTATGGACTAGACATTGCATGCCAACTTATTTGGTCCAGTTGATCAGATGCCCCTGTTATTGAATAGAGCCAGTAACTGCAGGTTCTGCATATCTATGTTATTTCACTGTGCAGTCGCTGAGCTGTAGAATGTAGGCTCAGAATTCATAGAATTAAGTACTTATCAAAAACAATAAACTTTTGACTAAAACAAGCAGCTAGTATGTTGGCCCCAAAACCTTTCTAGGTTATAAAGATATACCAGAAGGCTGCAAAGAAATCGTCACTGCTTTGTTGCAGAATGTTTAGACCTGTGTTTCATGCAGGAATTTCCTCCTAAAACTGATTTTACACTTCAGTTGGAGACACACATGGATGCTTTTTATACAATGGTTTATACTGATGTATCACTGAGTCTAGAATGTGCTTACTGCATACTGATTCAAGCACATCACATAGTCTAACCTAGGCTAATTATGCTTCCTCCTGTGGCATCTAATTGGATGGAGAAACAGTTAAAATTCTGCTCTACACAAGTCATGGTCAGAGGCCAAGCCTTGTTTCCATTTATTATATTTTATTATAGCAATATATTTATCAGATTATAGTTATCACTAAGTGCATGTAAACAATATCTTATCAAATTAAATTTATTTGCTGAAGTAAAAATGACTGAGTGAAGGTATTATTCTGTACTTTTTTATTATTCCATTTGAACCGTTTCCCATTTCCACCTAATTTAATGCAAATGATAAAGTCTGTATTTGCAACACCCACTTACATTATGATGGCATCATGAAAGGATAATTTGTGCACAGAGAATGGAATAATGTGTTGTAACACTAGCAATAGCAGATTACCTTGCCATTTAGGCTGAACAGTATCAGAGCTTGCGAATTATTTAAGGACTGTGGAGAGTACACATTTCTGCCCTAATGGGCACCATAACAGGTAATAACCCTCACTATCTGAGCACTATACTGTTAGCATTGTGGTGTTGCATGGACCACTGAGATGACTACTGTAATGATCTACTGGATAGTGCACAAGTTTTTAATAAATTGGATGCTGTGGGCTCACTATCAGGTGAGTGATTCTGCATTTAATCGTGTCTCTGTCAGTGCTGCAGGTAGACTGCCATTCTTAATAGTTTTGCTGTACTGTATGGATGTTGTCTCTAAATCCCTCCAAATGTTTGTAGCACGTCAAATTATCCAAGATGATTGGAACAAACTATTTAAACTAATGTGTGTGTGATCAGGGGAAAAATATATCATCCTGGTCAAGTCTTTATGTAATGTTCATGTTGCATGATTGGATAGGAAATAGGAAATTCACCCCGGGGATCACTTCTGTGGCTCTGCTTGACAGGGGCACAGGAAAATTATTTTCTTGGGTGGCAAAAGCCAGGGTACCTTTTTGGCTAGGCTTGTATAGGCCCTAGGGCCAATAACCTAGTACCTACCTATGAACCTATAGGCGGCAGTCTACTTAACGCCAAATGTGTGATAAAAGACCTTGGTACTCAGGTGGGCAGTAGTCTCTCCTTTGATAATCACATCACCACAATAGTCAGGAAATCCTTCTCTGCAGCACACCTCATCAGGAAAGGGTTCTCATCCAAGACAAATGAGGTCATTGTTCCCCTCTTCTCATCTCTCATTAGACGCATTATCTAGATTACAATGCCCCTTTTGGAATGTACCTCACAAGACATCTGCAACAGCTGGAAAGGCCGCAAAAGTACCTCACAAAGAGGATTACCAGACTCAAACAGATGCCCTATGCTGACCGTCTCAAAAAACTCCAGCTTTACTCTGTAGCATATTGCCTACTCCGAGGTGATCTCTGTCTAACATACAAAGCTATGTCAAACCCAGAGCTGTTGGACATGCTACACCTAAAGAAATCCCAATTCCTCCAAGCTACACGCTCTAGGGATCTAAACCTTGTCACCACAAAAGCAGAACATGCTGGAGGGCTAGATTCCTGTCCCAGAGACTTCCCATACTCTGGAACAAGCTACCCATTTATGTCAAGCAGAGCTCCTCATTAGCACTCTTCAAGAAAAATCTTCATGAGTGGATGGGAAAAAGGAAATTCACCCCAGGGATCACTTCTGTGGCTCTGCTCGACAGGAGCACAGGAAAATAACTTTCTTGGGTGGCAAAAGCCAGGGAACCTTGTTGGATAGACTTACTTAGGCCCTTGGGCTGATAGCCTAGTACCTACCTATGAACCTATGAACCTGTGAACATACTACTGTGCCTTGAAGTCACACTTTCCACCACTTTTTAGCTTGCCATTGCTTCAAATGGGGTAGCACTAATATTTTGCAGTTATCAACAAGTTTGTTTGTTCATAGGTTTATAGGTTCATAGGTGTGTACTAGGCTAATGGCCCTGGAGCCTTTACAAGCCTAACCGATAGGATTACCCTGGCATCATGCCACCTGACCATAGTTCCCAGTGCCTCTGTCGAGTAGAGCCACTAAAGTGATCCCCAGGGTGAATTTTCTATTTCTCATCTACTCGTCAAGATTTCTCTTGGTGAGGTGCTCTGTTTGACATGTATGGGAAGTCTATTCCATAACATTGGCAGTCTCTGGGTTATGAACCTGTCCCTCCAGCATGTTCTGTTGATTGTGGTGATGAGGTTGAGGTCTCTGGAGCGTGTGGTGCAGAGGGATTGAGATTTCTTTAGATGTAGCATTTCTAACAGACCCGTGTCAGACATGGCTTTGTAAGTCAAGCAGAGATCGCTGATAAGTAGGCGATATGAGACAGAGAATAGTTGGAGTTTTTGAGTCTGTCCATATAGAACGAGTGTTTAAAGCCTAGGATTCTCTTTGTGAGGTACTTTTGCGGCCTCTCCAGTTGTTGCAGGTGTATAGTGAGGTACATGCCAAATGGGGCATTATACTCGATAATTGGCCTAATGAGGGAAGAGTAGAGGGAGACAATGACCTCTTTCTTTCTTGGATGCAAAACCCTTAGTAATGAGATGTGCCATATAGAAGGACTTTTTGACCACAGCGGAAATGTGGTGGTCAAAAGAGAGGTTGCTGTTAACCTGTATTCCCAGACCTTTATAACACCTTCTGTGTTCAGTGGACTACCATCGAAGTAGTAATTCATGGGATGATGACAGATTTTTTGGCATTGAGCTTAAGGCCATGGTTCTGACATCAGTCGTTGGTCTCAGTGAGGCCTTTCTGTAGGATGTCAACATCACTTTGGAGAGTCAGTAATTGCTCCCAACTTGCAATTGTCTGTGAACTTTGTCAGCCAGAGTCCCTTTGTATTGGCCTGGGCTTCTGAGAAGAAGATATCAAACAGGAGAGGACCCAGGACCAATCCCTGTGGGACTCCACTCGTGACTGGTCGGCAGTCTAACTTGGAGTCAGCTACTTTCACACTGTGGGTTCTATATGTGAGCCAGTTTGCAACCCACCTAGTGATATAGGGGTTGATGCCTAGCTTAGTGAATTTTTCTATGATTCCTGAGTGGAGAATGGTATCAAAGGCCTTGGCCAGATCAAGGTAGTCTGCATGAACCACCTTGCCTTCATCCACAGTGCTGGTGACTGACTCAGAAAAGTCAACCAAGTTGAGCAGGCATGATCTACCCTTCACAGAACCAAACTGTTTGGGATCCAGAGTTTGGAGATTCCCTATACCCTTGTTTATTAGGTCAATGATGATGTGTTCCATAGCTTTGCATATCAGACTTTTCAGGCTAATGGGGCGATAGATCATAGGGTCTGTAGTCACTCCTCTTTTGTAGAGAGGGATGACTATAGCAGTGTGCATTTGGTAGGGACAAAGCTTGAGGTGAGGCTGTGATTGAACAGGGCAAACAGGTGAGGTGCCAGTTCACTCTGTAGTTCATGTAGAATACAGCCAGGGATATTGTCAAGTCCCATAGAAGCTGTATTCTTGGCCTTGGACAGTGCTGTTTTAACCTGTGCAGCAGTAATACTGGGTGCCTGCAAATCTACTGGTATTATGATTGGTCCTTTGAGGGGGGTAAAGTTGGCACTGAATCTGTCAGTCAGTATATTGGCAATATCTGTTGGCTCGGTATAGGAGGGACCGTTGTGCAGTAGCTTAGAACAAATCTGGGTATTGTCGTGGAGATTCTTTACATAACTATAGAAGGCATTGTGGTTGCCTTTACTATCTGCTGCAATTCTCTTTTCATAGCTAGCTTTAGAGGATTTGATGAGGGATCTCAACTTTTTGTTGAGGCTGATAAGGAAGTTTTTCCAGTCTTGGGAATTCACCTTATTCTGCATCAGTTTCCTCTTTCTGTTGTAGAGTTTGTTTATAGCAGGGGACCACCAGATCGGCTTCCTTTTTTTGGAGGAGAGCATCTTGGTTCTATTGGGTATGGTGAGATCCATGCATTTGTGTACGTGTTTGTACATTACATTGGTGTATGATCTGGTGGTCATGCAACTATTCTCCATTTGTATGGGTGCCTTGAAGTTAACCACCTCTATTTTTAGGAACCCAAAGTTAGCTTTGGAGAAGTTTTTCTTGGTGGTTACTTTTGGGGGGGGGGGTGGATTTCCAAGGTGATTAGTTTGTTGTCTGATCTAACTAGGGAGGAGTTGACTATTGTTGTAGATCAAAGGTTGCCCATGTTAGTAATGACCATGTCAAGGATGTTGCTACCTCTAGTGGGCATAAGAATGAGCTGGTCCAGGGCATTGGAATTAATGCATTCCAGGAAATGTTGGGCAAGTGTATTGGTATATGAGTAGTTTTCACAGTTAATAGAGGGATAGTTGAATTCGCCCAGTATGAGAGTGTTAGGTTGGACCCTAATATTATCCAGGGTGCTTTGAAATGTGGAATGTGAGTCTTGGGACATGGTTGGGGACCTATAACAGGCTACAACCTGAATCACTGTCTTACTGCCTAATGCCAGCATATTTCTTTACTTTTCCACACCTGTTTTTCCTTGGAAATACCCTTCCCATGTTTGCATTTGCTGATTAACCTATTGTCCTGCCTTCCTTCCTAAATAAAAGAACATGCATGGAGACTTAGCAACTAGTTTACTGCTACCTGTTCCTGGACAAAGACAACATGTAGTATATACGTATCTTGCTTAGAAAAAACGTTGATCCTGGACTTTCCCTGGCTTGTAGGAGGTGTCACTGTTTTTTTTTTTAACTCTGGCAGGATTGGGAATGGGTCTAGGGGTGTCTGTTGATGAAATGACTTGTCTTGATGTATTGCTTAATGTTGTAATGTTGGCTTTGCAGGACTGGTATGTAGTTGGGTAAATCAAGCTGCAACACAAGTTGTAACAATGGCTTCTGTCCAAAAAAATTCCATTAATATAACTATTGTTTATTTTTATGATGATATGGTCAAAGACAAATGCTTTAGGTATGCAAAGGGTATGGGGGCTGTTTGTTGGTGAAATTTGTCTTGACCATTTGCTCTTATAGTTCTGTCTTTACAGGACTAATGTGTACTTGGATGAAGCAAGATAGAATACAAGCTGTGATTACTGGTTATGTGGAAAAATACATCAATGTAACAATTGTTTTTTTTTTTTTTTATCTGGCAGGGTCATCTCAGATACTGTAGGTTGTAATTTTTATGGGAGCTTTCTGTAGCTGAACAAATTGCACTGCTGTTTGTTGTTGCAATTCTTACTCTGCAGGGCTAATGTGCATTTGGGTAAAGCATCTGGAATATGCATTATAATTACTGTTTGTATGAAGCAAAAATACGGTAATGCAACTTTTTTTTATCCTGGAAGGATTAATCCATTTACTGTGAGAAGGCAGTGGGCATGTTGGCTATTTTTGGATGAAATGACTGGCCCTACTGTTTGTTGATCTAATTTTTTAAAATCTTTTTATTCAAGTTTTAACAATAAGGTCAACAAAACTATATACAATAATGAACAATAATAACAGACAACTATATACAATTGTACACTTTGCCCTTTCATAGGTTCATAGGTTCATAGGTAGGTACTAGGCTATTGGCCCTAGGGCCTATATAAGCCTAGCCAAAGGTATCCTGGCTTTCGCCACCCAAGAAAATTATCTTCCTGTGCCACTGTCGAGCAGAGCCACAGAAGTGATCCCCGGGGTGAATTTCCTATCTCCCATCCAATCATCAAGATTTTTCTTGAACAGTGCTAATGAGGAGCTTTGTTTGATATAGATAGATAGTTTGTTCCAGAGTATGGGAAGTCTCTGGGACAGGAATCTATCCCTCCAGCATGTTCTGTTTATTGTGGTGACGAGGTTTAGGTCCCTAGAGCGTGTAGCTTGGAGGGATTGGGATTTCTTTAAGTGGAGCATGTCGAAAAGCTCTGGGTTTGACATAGCTTTGTGTGTTAGGCAGAGATCGCCTCTGAGTAGGTGATATGCAACGGAGTAAAGCTGCAGTTTTTTGAGACGGTCTGCATAAGGCATCTCTTTGAGGCCGGTAATCCTCTTTGTGAGGTATTTCTTTGGCCTTTCCAGTTGTTGTAGCTGTCTTTTGAGATACATACCAAAAGGGGCATTGTACTCTATAATGGGTCTAATGAGTGACGAGTAGAGGGGAACAATGACCTCTTTTTTCCTGGATGTGATTATCAAAGGAGAGACTACTGTCCACCTGTGTCCCCAGGTCTCTTATCACACTTTCGGTGTTAAGTAGACTACCACCTATGTGGTAGTTCATGGGTACTGAGTTTTTACCAAAAGGAATGACAATGCACTTTTTGGCATTGAGGTTGAGGCCATGGCTTTGACACCAGGCATCTGTCTCAGCAAGGCCCTTTTGTAGGATGTCCACATCTTTTGGAGTTTTGATTATGGCTCCTAGTTTGCAGTCATCTGCAAACTTCATTAGCCAAAGACCTTCTGTGTTGGCCTGTACTTCAGAGAAGTAGATACCAAACAGGAGAGGACCCAGGACTGAACCCTGTGGTACTCCACTTGTCACTGGTCTGAAGCTGGATTTGGAGTCTGCTACTTTCACAGTGTGGGTTCTGTCAGTGAGCCAGTTGGCAACCCATCTTGTGACATAGGGATTTATACCTAGTTTAGTGAGTTTATCTATAATTCCAGAGTGGGGGATGGTGTCAAAAGCCTTGGCGAGATCTAGATAGGCTGTGTGAACCACCTTACCCTCATCTACGGCTTTGGTGACTGCTTCAAAGAAGTCTATCAGGTTTAGGAGACATGATCTGCCTTTTAGAAACCCAAACTAGGTGGGGTCCTGAGTTTGGAGATTACCAATGTCATTGTTTATAAGTTCCATGATGATATGCTCCATAGCCTTGCAGACCAGGCTCGTTCGGCTAATTGGGCAGTAGTTTCCGGGGTCTGTGGTGGCTCCCCCTTTGTGGAGTGGGATAACTGTCTCTGTGCACCATTCAGTGGGCACATAGTCTGAGGTGAGGCTATGATTGAACATGGTACTTAGGTGGGGTGTCAGTTTGCTCTGTAGTTCATGTAGAACACAGCCTGGGATGTCGTCAGGTCCCATGGATGCTGTGTTCTTGGCTTTGGATAGTGTGTTTTTTACCTGTGCAGCCGTGATTACAGGAACTTTGCATTCTTCTGGTATAGAGATGGGCCCTTTAGGGGATGACAGAGGGGTAAAGTTAGCACTGAACCTATCTGCCAGGATGTTGGCAATATCCGTTGGTTCTGTATATTTAGTGCCATTGTGCTGTAACTCAGAGCAGATCTGAGTGTTGCCATTGGGATTCTTGACATAGCTATAGAATGCTTTGTGGTTGTCTTTAGAGTCAGTGGCAATTTTGTTTTCATAACTAGCTTTGGAGGATTTTAACACAGGTTACATTAGCATAAGAAATAGTCAAACATCATCTTCCAGTATTCCATAAAATAGGGATGAAGACTCATTCTATAGATAAGATACTTGTGAGTTAATAAGTGGTTAGTAGTCGGGTGGTTAAAGCCATCCCATGAAAGCAAGGACCAGTCCTTCCAATTAAGTGTAATATAATATTTAACTAGCGTAAAGAGAGAATTGTAATTTGGACAACCCAGGGGGTGGAATATGAAGTAAGGTGAATTTCCAGGACAAGGTGGATTTCTCATAGCCCATTTTTTCTAATTGAACCCTAAGGGAGCATCAAAGTTTATAGGCACATTTACAGCTCCAAAAAATGTGAATGAGATTGGCTTTTTGATTAGGGCAGAATGGGCAAAATGGGGGGGGGGTGAATTAGGATAAATTTTATTCAAAATATATGGAGTTAGTCATCATTTAATAATATGAGTTGAGTATACTTTAGTTTTTTAAAGGGGATGAATCAAGAGGATATTTGAATGGATTTGGAAATTTGGCTGGTTGAAATTGAAGAATCTTGATTAAGCCAGTATTTAGAATAAATTAACTCTTTTTGTGCTTTGATAGAACTAATAAACTTATAGGAGCTGGAAATCATTTTCTTTTTAAGGAGAAGTATTTTCAAAATTGATTGGCAAGTATAAATATTTGTAGTTAAGGAAGGTTCCTCTTAGTGTGAGAGAGTTCTTTTATTTGTCTTATAATAATTGTATATTATCTGGGAAGGTTTATCTGAATTCTTATAACTGTAATAGGGTCTTGTCTGAAATTAAATAAATCTGAAATAGATTTATCTTTTAGGAGAAGGTATTGGTCTAAGTTAATCATTTTCTTGTTTAGTTTAATGTTAGGATTAAGGTGAATTGGCTGTAGGGAACTAAAAGCGGGAAATAAGTTTAAGGATTTAAAGATTTTTTTTTGTAAGGAGCTTATTTTATGTTTTACAGATATATGTAGGTTAATCTTATTCAAGTTTTCCTTATTTAGGAAAGGAAGAGCTTTAGGGTTAAAGTTAAATGATTTAACATAGTTGTAAAATAGTTTAATCCAAGCTGGAAACCAAATCAATGATTTAGGCAAAAAATCAGAAATGGCTAATATTCTACTGCAATTAATAATATCATAGTATAATTTAAAATCTGGTAGGCCAAGGCCTCGTTTTTCTTTGGAGTAAAAGAGTTTTTTGTAACAAATTCTAATGGATTTGGGGGACCATAGAAAGTTGGAAAGGGAAAAGTGTAGAGATTTAAAGAAATTATTATAGATCACTGAGTTAGACGCATTAAAAATGTATAAAAATCTGGGGATCGTTGATCTAATTCTAACTTTGCAGGACTAATGTCTATTTAGATGAAGCTACCTGGAATACAAGCTGTGATTACAATTTCTATGAAACAAAAAAAATATATTAACATAACTATTTTAATCCTAGCAGGATCAATAAATAAACCTAAAAAATAATTGTTATTATTTTTATCCTGGCAGGGCCAAACCAGATGCTTTATTTAGGCAACGGGAATGGGACTTTCTTTTGATTAAATGACTGGCATTTGTTTGCTATTGTAATATGTATTTGGATGAAGCAAGCAGGAATACAAGCTGTGATTACTGTTCTGTCAAACAAAAATACATACAATGCAATAATTATATATATTGTTTTATCCTGGCAAGGTCAAACCAGATACTTTAGGTTGATCATGGTTATAGAGGCTGTTTATCGATTAAATTATTGACCCATCTGTTTTGTTTTTATTCTGGCTTTGCAGGACTAAGGTGTATTTGGTAAATTAAAATGAATGCAATCTGTGACTGCTGTCTATGTGAACAACATACATTAATGTAACCATAATTTTCTTATTTTTAAGCTGTCAGGATCAAACCAGATACTGTAGGCTAGACAACTGGTGTGAAGATTGCAGATGAAATGACTGGCCCTTTTCTTTGCTGTTTTAATTCTAACTTTGCAGGATTCATGTATATTTGAATGAAGTAGGCTAGAACAGAGTGGTTACTGATGTCTTTCCTTACCACCATTATAGTATTGTTCACTCTTGGGATATTCTGCTGAGGATAGCCAAATGTCCAGCCAGCATACCAAAGCCTTTACATCTTCCAGGTGATGTATGCCCTATGTATCACTCTTATGGTACATATGTGACATAAAAGTAATTAATTCTCAGAACATCTTTGTCACCAGTCTGGATGCTGTGTTTAAATTTGGTCTGTAAGGTGTTCACACACTTAGGTCCACTACTGAGCCTGCAAATTCCCCATAATGACAGACATGATATTTGTTTGGGTGCTACCCACAATCATACACAATGTGAGATTTATCAGGTTTCTGTCCCTAAGATACTCCACAGTCCTCTGTCATCACTTTCCATTTACTTGGAGAACCAGCAATTAAAGGTTTTGGCTCAAGGCACCATAGCTGAATTCCTCCTTCCCAATGTTCAGCCATCACTTAAAAAAGCCAAAAAGGTGCAGACTGATTATGTTGCTGTCCAGCCTCCACCTGAAGTTTCTATTGCATTGGATGAAGACACCCAAGGACTGTCCAGTGCTGCTGTCAGCTCCATCTGCCATGACACCATGAAAGCTGATATTGTGCTGTCTACCAGCATGTCTGCTGAGCTGTGCCTACATCTGGTGCATATGTGGTGGGGGAAACATGGGGCCTAGGGGAGTTCCCAAATTATTAGGAAAGAGACACCTGGTGCCCTCACTGAATATAGGCAGGGGTATGAACATCCTAGATTTCTTAAAGCCAATGTTCCTTTAAAAAAAAAAAAAAAAAAGAAAAGAAAGGAAAAGCAGAACACAAAGCATGTGGCCTCTGTGGCTTAGGAGCCCTACAAAGAATGGCACAATTTTACTCAGATACATTTCAGTGGTCTTATGGCTCTTAAGCCCCCTCAAAGATTATCTGTTCCTGCTTTTGTTCCCTGGTTTTCCACTCCTTCCTAATGTCCTAGGGAGTCTGATTTATCTGATTAAGAGTTAGACACTGGTGAGAATTCTTTGGCCTTGCTCCTCTCAGATTTAATCTCCCCATGCCCTGGGGTCTGAGGAAGAGGATTCACTTTCTCCTGACTCTTTTATGGCGAGATTGTCTTTTGAAGATATGGTGGTTTGTATGATGGTATACTTTAAGTTGGACTGTTCCTGGGTTTCTGAGATTCAATACAGATACTATGAACTCTTGCAAATAGGTTCTCCTCAACCTTCTGCAGTCCTTCCGGTGCTGGCTGCTGTACTGGATACTTTCACTGCAGTTTCTCAAGCCCCTGACTCTCAACTTCCTGCCTGTAAGAAACTAGACAGACTCTATAAAGTTTCTGAGGCTCACTAGTTTTTATATAAAAGGCCTCCTTCTGATCTCACTGTTATTTCTGTAGCCCCTGATAAACCTTCCAGGTTGCTTGCTTCTTCTAAGATTTTCCTTTCTGATATGGACAGCCATGTCATGGACAGGTATGGTGTAAAAAGTATATACTTCTGCTACCTTAGCGTTCAGGGCTATTAATTACCAGACCCATATGATTAGGTATGTTCTGACTCTTTTCTCCCAGCTTGGGGGCATTCTGGTTTATTTGTCTGGCTCAGAGAGTAAGTCTTCTGCCATTTTCCTTTTGAGGTCTGCTTCTCCAGTGAGTTGTCACTCTATTAAATGTAGTTATGATGCTGCTGATGCCTCCTTTAGGGCAGCTGCATCTGCATCTGTTATGAGGAGGTATTTTTGGTTATTTTCTTCTTAAAGATATCAAGGCCAGATTATTGGATTGTTCATTAGAGAGCCAGAATCTTTTTGGCACTGCTGCGGCTGAATTATTTCAGACCCTTCAGGATAAAGGTAAAGTTATGAAGGAGTTGAAACAAGTCTTTGTCGCTCCTGTTCCTAAGTTTGAGAGAAATTATCCTTCTAAGGCTTCTTTTGATAATAGGCAGCCTAAACAGCCTTCTAATTGCTAGAGGTCTTCTAAGAGAATTTTTCCAGACAGGGTTCTAGGAGTCAGAAGATTTCTTTCTCTGAAAAATCTGCTTTTATTTGACATTCAGTCATTCCACTCTTAACCCTCAGCCAGATTCCTCTGTCCCTCAGGTTGACTCTTTCTTTTCATGTTTGGCAACAGATAACCAGGGATGCTTGGGTACTTTCCATTATCAAAAATCAGCAGGGGACAGTATTTTAGTCCAGGATGTTTCTGGTTCCCAGGAAGGAGGGGTAATGGAGGCCCATTCTAGACCTGCCTTTTCTGAACACCTTTCTTAAGGTTCCTTCTTTCAGGATGTTGTCTCTTCAGACACTTTTTCCTTTTGTTACTACCTCAAGCCTGTCTAATATCCTTGGATTGGAAGAACGCTTGCCTCCACATTCCTATTCACCCTCTTTTTAGGAAATTTTTACATTTCTCTGCGTCTTCCTCTTATTAATAGTTATCTGCTTTGCCTTTTGGTCTTTCTACAGCTCATAGGGTCTTTACCAAATGTCTGACCACTGCAGTAGCCTTCTGCAGACTTCAGAGAATTCATATATTCTCTTATTTGGAATCCCTTTTGATTCAAGCCCCCTCTCAGCATCTCCTGATTCAGCATCTATACCTCACTTTGTTTCTTATGCACAGTGTGAGGTTCACACTCAGTCTCAAAAAGTCTCTCTTGACTCCCTCTCAGAGCACAACCAAAATCTTGTTGGTGACTCCCTTGTGGCCCAGACAGCATTAATTCCACCTTGTAATGATTGCCTCTGGCCAGATGAAACACAATCTACCTCACAGGATGGATCGTCTCACACAAGTCAAGAGATCTCACATTCACCTTCACTTGTCCACCCTTCAATTGATACATTGGTGGAAGGAGGCCAGAAGACCTACTACTAGAAAATCATAAGTGACTAAATGGAAGAGATTTTCAGTTTAGCATCCCACGCATGACCTGGATTCATTTCTTGTGGGGGTTCTGATAGTCCTTTCTTATTTGTATTAGTTGCTCAATTCTAGTTTGGCATATTCATCTCTGAAAAGTTCATCTGTTAGCTATTTCCAATTGTCTGCCTTTGAACCCACCTTTGGTTTCTAGTTTTGAAGTAAAATAATTTTTAAAAGGCATCCTTCATATTCAGCTTCCATGAAAGCCTATTTTTCCATCTTAGGATCTTAATTGTGCTCCTGAGAAGTTGATCCAGTTCTTTTTTGACACTGCAGTTTTTTTCTTCTTCCCTACAACATAGTACTTGGCTCTTACCTCTGCCAAGAGAGTCTCTAAACTTGAAGCACTCATGGTGGTTCCACCTTTTTTGGTTTCTCACAGGGACAGAGTGTCTCTTCATATCAATATTTCTTTTATGCCCAAGGTGGTTAATGATTTGTCCTTGAATCAATCCATTCATCTTCTATCTTTTTTTGTCTTCACCACAGAATCCTAGTGAGACGTTTTTTCTCACCTTGGGTTTACACAGATAGCTCAAATATTACTTTGCGAAGAAAAGGCATATACAAAATCTGACCAGCTATTTTTTTTTTTTCATGCCAGGAAAATGTTTTGGTTGTGTATAAGCAGACCATCTATTCCTGAACTTCTAAGGCCATTTATTTTTGCTATTCTTTTCATGGTAAGTAGCTTCCCAGTTCTGTTCCTGCTCATTATCCCAGGGGAGTAGTCTTTTCTGCTACTTTTTTTGAGGGTATGGATACTAAATCCATCCTGGAAGCTGCTACTTGTTCTTCTGTTCACACTTTCAGCAAACATTACAAGTTGGATATCATTTCTAGGGCCAGTGCAGGTTTTCCCAGGGCCATCCCTCATGGGTTTTTGGAGGGCTCTTCTGTGACTTCCTCCTCCCATACTTTACAATAGCTTTTGTACTCTTCCAAGTATAAAGAATGCTGCAACAGTGATAAAAAGCACTTCACTACAGTTGTGTGAGATCTTACTTGAACAGTAGATGTCCTACTTCTCACTGTTGCATTATTCTATCCCACCTCCCTCCCCTGTTACTGTCATTTTCAATCTGACTGAGGGGGTCTTTTTCTTTAATCCTGTTTGTCTTCTTTTCCTTCTTCCCTTCCTAGACGTACATGTTCATGCTTTCCTCCAGGGTTGATCTGCTTCTTCTGGAGCACTTCACTTCTGAGGATTACATGCTCATACATTGCATATGGACTTTACACCTGGCATGTAGGAAAATATGGCACCCAGAAGATGTAAAGGCTTTGGTATGCTGGCCAAATATTTGGCTATCCTAGGCAGGAACTCCCAAGAGTGAACACTACTGCAACAGTGATAAGAAAGGGCATCAGTAATCACAGCTTGTATTCCAGCCTGCTTCATCCAAATACACATTAATCCTGCAAAGATAGAATGAGAACAAAAGTACATTAATATAACAATTACTTTATTACCTCAGTAGGGTCAGTAACTAAATAATATATATATATATATATATATATATATATATATATATATATATATATAGAGAGAGAGAGAGAGAGAGACAGATTTTTATCCTAGCATGGTCAAACCACATATGCTGGGTAAGTAATGGATATTAGGCCTGTTTGTAGATGAAATGACTATCACCTGCTGTTTGCCATTGTAATTCTGGCTTTGTAAGATTAATATATATTTGAGTGAAGCAAGCTGGAACATAAACTCTGATTCTTGTTCTGTGAAACAAAACGCCTATAATGTAATAATTATTTTTTATCCTGGCAGGGTCAAACCAACTACTGGATTTCCTTAAGTTGCTGTGCTGTTAATCAGGTATTTATTGTTCTTGCAGAAATCATTATTTACTTAAAAATGCATTTGCTCTGGTACTTGCTATTGTAGTGTTGCCTTCACTGGGACTCTCTGCTAGGATATCATATTGCTTATGCAAACATGCCATTTTGGAATGGGGACTGTGACTTGCCATGATTAACCAAATCTCACCCAAGTATGCCTTGAAGCAAAAGGTACTGTCTGTAAATTTGCTGTATGCTGGATACAAGATACTAACTCCACTGTCACAGCTAAACCACAGTGATGTATATATATTAATATATATATATATATATATATATATATATATATATATATATATATATATATATATATATATATATATATATAGCTGACTTTTCACATGTGCTATCAGAGTATCTTAAGGTGAGCTTTCCACCTCCCCCCCATGTTCTAGTCAGTACAACCCTATTGAACTTGGATTAACCACTGTAGGTGAATATACATACAATAATTCTCATTCTGAATAATGGCAAATGATAAATGATATGTGCCTTTCTGGAGAATACAGATGTAGTCTACCTCACACAGAAAACATAATATTTTCTTTATTGCATCTTGCAAACACTGGTACTTGATAGCAGAATTCAGATTGATTACTGTTAGCATTTACTCCATTATAGTCTTTACAATGTCAGTGCCCAATTCATGTATGGCTTCCTTGGTTAATAATCTAAACATATCTTGGCATTTGCCAAACAGATTCTGAACATCATGTGTTACTTGAGCAGATGTGCTAAGATGTAAAGTTCTGGAGTAAGGGGTCTATCTGAGGAACTAGACTTCTGAATTTCTAGAAAAAAAGTCTGTAAACCTTTTAATACAACTGCATGTCTTTTGAGATGACTGAAAATATGATCTGTGTTTTCTTAAATTTTATGCTTAGGCTCACATTGCATAATCAATTACATTTTGTAATCAGGTTGCAATAAATAGTCTGGTGTGGGAATGGTAGTGTCCTAAATGGCACATTGGTAGATAATGCAGTCTGCAGGTGTCATGGAGATAAAGGCAAGACAGATGTTTGGAGCACTTGATGTAGAGTAGTAGAGTTTAGGCCGCAGATGATCGCCTCCTGTTGAAGTTGTTGTGGGGCAGTGAATCAGACTCCCTTGCAAATCTAAGAATGACTAATCCAGTAAGCTCAAATTCATCATCAGAATGTTAAATCCTGTCAGATTCTGTAGAGCTGTAAACATTTTGTGACCTTTATAAAAGCCCTGACACTGGTTATTTAGGAGTTTATAGTCTGCAAAGTATGATTGCAGTTGTTGTAATACAGTATAACCATGTGCAGGTACACACTTACACCCTTTTAGTCTGTCTGTAAACCACGGGAACCGCAGTGATTTGAATAATGTGCATGATTTCTCCAAAAACATATTATAAGCATTTTTCAAGTACACTACACTTCAAACAATTTTTTCTGCTTTAACGTATAGTATTCCATTTATCAGTAACCCTTTCTGTAAACAACTTAAGAATTCTGTTATTCTTATGAATTAGTATAAATACAGCCTTGGGCCTTCCCTGAAAAGAAGCTACTAGCCTAGTGGGACTAACCTGGTCAACAAACGATAAAATAAAATAAATAATAAAAAATAAAAATTAAGTTAAATGAACTGTCCCAATCACTTTCCATAATCCAAGACATGTTCATAAAATAGGGGTCCTTTGTTCCTTAAAATACCTGTATTAGGCTCCTCCCTTTGTTATCTATAACTTATTGAAAACAAGTCACAATTTGTTAATATTTCTTCATATGAAATTATATCTTGTCCATTCATTAGTTTTGTAAATAGGCATTGTCATTTCTATAATTTCAGCCTTTTCATATCTGGTACTGGATACCATAATTGACTACCATATTCAGTTTTGCTTGTGAATGCACAAAACTAAATTAAAGCACATTTTTCTGATTAAGTAACATAACTTTAGCTAACCCTTATTTATGCCATACATAATCTTGTAGTTATGTGTATTAATTTTAATATTGTCACTAATTGTCTTAATCTAACTTGTTTTTTGTTTATAAAAACATGCATAAGTAAAACATACTATTTTAACCAAAGAAATATACTTTGTGAGGAGCTTCACCTTGCTCTTCTGGAAGGCCTTCTCTCCCTGCCCAAACCAGTAAACTTGGCTACATAGTGCCTTCACAATAAAGTCCTTCTTAATGCTCAGCCTGCATTAATGTAAGTTTGGGGCAGAATTTCAGGATATTTACATGATGTATTCCCATCTGTTAAAAGTTAGACAGTGACTAAAAATGCCTTATTGGTTTTGTGCTGCATCTTGGATTTTCTCCATGTTACATTAGTTGTAGTGTGTTCCCAGTGGAATACAACATGTTTCTGGATTTTTCCCATGTCAATATTTTACTGTTTTTCTCTCTTTCACTCTTATTTCCTGCTCTTATCTCCTGTACTATTCCCTAACTGGCCCTTGTAGGATGTTAAGCTCCTTTATACCTTGTTCTTCTCTACTTAATGTGGTTTGTACTGTTTGAGAATTCTTCTGATTAAAGCTATACATTCTTTTTTCTTTTTGTATCCCTTACAGGCATGCACTTTTTAGCTGTGTTCTTATCTAACCTCTCAGTCACTCTCCAGCTTATACTTACCACAGGCTTTTCTCTTCCTTGGGTACGAGTCATGCAGTTTTTCCTTCATTTTATCGTCCTTTTTCATTCTGCTCCATACTGCCTTACACAAAAGTTTACCTTACCTAGGCTTTGAATATTCTGTTCACTGATTGATTTCTGTATCCATGAAGGGAGTTAGCCACACTCTGCTCAGCCACTGTACAAGTAGCTTCACTTTTGGCTTCCTTTACACCCCCCATACCACTATATACTAATGTAAACCGCTCTATCTTGCAAGCATAATCTATCATTAACCTCCTTATATCACACATCTTCAGTACCACTCATCATAGAAACTCCACAATCACTTTTTCACTTTCCATCAGTCTCATTCTTTCAATTCTTAATCATCCTCAAACTATAAAATAAAATTCTAATCCTGCTTATGCAAACGGCTTTAAGTACAGCCTAGTTGGCACTATGGACTGTACTACTACTCACAACCTAAGTCTAGCAATGACTACATAAATCTACCTAATTTAGTCCATGTGTCAGCTAAACTATATTCATGTTGTTAGCTAATTTCATTTTTTGTCTTTGCCATCCTGATACTCAAGCTGTTACCAACTTACTTTTGACTAGTAACATAATTCCCATGGCCAAGGTGGCAGATAGGCCTTAGTTCCCCAAACATTGCCTTCATCCCTGCATGTAGCACAAATGGACAACATTGGAAAGCTAGTTCTCGTAAGAACAGCTTCACATAGTAACTATTTCTGAAATGTTGAAAGATAACTCTTTGCATTGCACTATGTTCACTACAATTATGACATCTTTATTGACAGTATATCAGGAAGTAGAGCAATTGGTGGCACAATGTTCATAATTAGACAATATCTTTTATTCACTTTTATTAATCTCAGCTCTGTGACATACAGGGATAAAGCAATTACTGTGACGCAGATAACCTGAGATTGGCTAGCAGCTTGGGCAATGGAATAAGTCATGGGCATTCAGAATCGCCATATAGCTGAAACATCTGATGTTCATAACGGTCATTTGCATATATCCCATGTGCCTCTGATATAAGAGGTTTGAGAGGTCACTCAGTGGAAGTTCTAGCTTGGCTGGAGTTTTCATTTAGTTTTTACTGATTGTTTTTTCTGTGTGACCTTCTAACTATTTGTTTTAGTTTGTTAGTTGGGATATTTTGCAGTCACCCTAATGATAATGGACATCAGCTGGGTATAACAGCCCTGTGTTTCTCATGCTTAATAAAACACTTTTACTTATGTTTTGTTGCTGAAGTCATAACAAGACCAAAATATGCATATCCACAGATAGTGGGTTTGGCTTTACTGGCCTGAAATTGTCTATTGAAATGACTTAGATAGAAATAAGCCATGGGCATTAGTTTGGTTATTTTGTAGTCATCAAAACTAAAAAAAGAAGAAAGAAATAAGAAGAAAAATTGGGCCACCTTTTTACTTTATTATGCTTATAACACATAAAAATCTCTAAAAATGCTTTACTAACATGCAGTTTATGCCATGAAATGTTTCATAAAAATTCTAAGAACAAAAATTATTTTACTTGCAGTTACATTCGGGGTCCTCTTCCCTTCAATGTTCTTAAAACAACTAATGATATGAATTAAGGCAGTCCCCCTAGAAGTTTAACAAAGTAAAAAAGCCTGATATTTCTACTTCTTCTTGTTCAGCTATATTTCACAAATGTGATTGATGCTTTGTAATCCCACATTTATTTATTAACTTCTGAGTTGTTGGTTTCCTTCTTGTTGATCTCCATTTCCGAACTCCAGTCTCTGGTTCATTTCCAACATACTCCCAGTTCTTATCATTAACTCCTGTGCCTTTCTGTGTCTCTCAATCATTTTCCTTTGGAACATTGGAAAATGCTTTAATGGCAAAGTCTCTCTATGAGCTTTATTATCAGAAGAACAAGAAGCAGAGTCACATTCTGTTTCACAGCTCACTTTTCAGTGGACAAACTTTTATATTTCCTCCTCAGCCTGCTCTGTATCAACAATGACTTTGATCCTCCAGGAAAAGTATTCTGAAGATAGATTCATACAGCAGCTTGAATCTCACACCTGCCTCTCAATATTCCCTGATTGCTGGAATAAGTGTTCTACTCTTCTGCCTGGTGTACAGTGAGTAATCATTTTTCACAAACACTCTACTGTCTCCAACTTATAGTACTTTGCCCTTCTGCCACAGTTTTGTCAGCATCAACTCTTTCTGTTGGTAGGATTGTATCTTTACTAATACAGGTCTTGGCTGCTTTCTCATGGCCAGGTTTGGAGTATACACATGATGTTTCTTACAATTAACAACTCCTGCTGTGGAATACCAGTCAAGTTGCTTATTTATGCTTTCATTAAATACAGTGTGTTCCTTCCAATTTCTCTGGTACAGTAGAATATCTCAGTTTTTTTCTTATGTGCTCTGTTCTCTATTTCTACCATTTTTAAAACATATTTTCTTGAGCATTCAACCTCTGACTGTTGCAGTTTTTTAAAATTTAAATTAGGGAATTTTGGTTTACTTGTCGACTTTCTGGATGTCTCTTTAAAATGGGATTCCATTGAAAATAGATTCCATAGTAAAATACATCGTAAGGAGACTTTCACAAATAATTATCTTCGCTTTGACAGTGCACACCAAAAACATACCATTAAAAATATCCCAAAGGAACAGTTTATTAGGGCCTGTCGAATGACTTCATCTGACCGTGACTTACATGAAGAGGTTTTTTTTATTAAAAAATTGTTTTTAAAAAGGGGGTATCCAAGTACTATCTTAGATGATATTATCACCACTGTTCTAAGTAGGAGAAACACTTTTTATCCAGCTATCTTGGACTATGCAATAGTCCCAAAAGTTCCCACTGACACAGGTATTGTTGGTCCTATATGCTCCTTGGGAATGAGTATTGACGGGCTGGCTATTAAAAATTTGATAGAAAGAAATTGGAAGATTATTCAAGGGAATAGAGATATTTCAAAAGTGTTAGGTGAGAAACCAACTTTTGTTTTTAGAAATACTTTTAACATCAAAAAAGCACTAGAGGCTAATAATACACCATCAGTTACAAACAAAACTAAGACAAAAGGTGTTTTTCCCTGTTACAATTGCAACACTTGTCGATTTCTTTCTGTAGGGCCACTGATTACCATGTTATGTAGTGCATGTCCAGCTTTTATGTTGGAATGACTACGAGATGTCTCAAAAGAGCACTTGTATGGTATTAAGTCACACGATGAAACTAATGCACTGTTCAAACATTCTGTGACTTGCATTAATTTTAAAAAAATTTTATTTTCTGTCTTAGAAGTTTGCAAATCTGACTTGAGGGGGGGAGATTTTAGAAATTTTGTTGAGCAAAGGGAAGCTTTGTGGCAGATTCGTTTGAAGTCTGACAAACATCCTGGTTTAAATGGGACTATTAATATTAAATGTTTTTTAAAGAATGGCAAGTTAAGTCTTAATAAAGATAAAATTACACCTTTGTTTAATATGTAGTAGCACTTTAAAGGTTTTCGGATCTCAGGACTAATTGGTTAATTGATTTATTGAACTGTTATATAAAGAGGTTGTTTTTTTGTAAGAGTGTATTCTGATGAAGTCTTTGAATGAGGAAATAAATTGATTCTACGCTATTTGGTGGTTGTAGTTTCTATACTGTGACCTTCATCGACAGACTGTTTCCTGGTTTTGGATATCTTTTTTGGTTTTCTTGTAGTGGTGTCTTGTTTGGATTGTTGCAGTTTTATCAGCACATCTAGATGTCTGTTTAAAGCTTCTTCCATTTACTCTAGCCTTCTGTTATTTGGGTTGATACACAGGTTCACTGTTTCATTTATTTTAATCAGCTCTGAACACAATTGGCTTATTTTCCTCTAGATTACTGAAAGTCATGTCTTGCACCAAAGACTGAGCTTGAACTGTTTTCTACAAACAGCTATGGAATTCTTTCCAGGCAGTCTTTTCTCCTCACCTTTTGTGGTTGATTTTTTTTCAGGTTCTCTAAATTTCTTCTTTGCTGGCACCCAAACAGTACACTTACTAGCCAGCAACTGAAATGTATCCAAAAAGACAAATTCACTGGCTCTCTTTTCTGAGTTTCTGTGTTCACACTGGGAGAGGTGAAATTAAACTGTTATAGGTTCATAGGTTCATACTAGGCTATCTGCCCTAGGGCATTTATAAGCCTAGCCAGAGTGTGTTTGGCTTTCACCACCCATTTTAAATTAATTTTGCTATGCCCTTTTTCGAGGTTAGTATACTGTGCCTCTGTCTAACAGTGACACAGAAGTGATACCCTGGGTAAACCTACGATCTCCCATCCACTCATCAAGATTCCTCTTGAAGAGAGTCAATGAGGGACTCTGCCTAACCTGGACTGGGATTTTATTCCAGAGTGAAGGGAGCCTCTGGGTTATGAATCTGTCCCTCCAGCATGTCCTATTTATTTCAGTGCTGAGGTTCAAGTCTCTCGAGTGCGTAGCTCGATGGGATTTGGATTTTTTGAGGTGCAGCAAGTCCCTTAATTCTGGGTTGGAGATGGCTTTATACGTCAGGCACAGATCGCCTCTGAGCAGGTGGTATGCCACTGAGTAGAGCTGGAGTTTCTTTAATCGGGCAGTATATGGCATCTGTTTGAGCCCTTTGATCCTCTTGGTGAGGTACTTTTGGGGTCTTTCCAGTTGCTGCAGGTGTTTGGTAAGGTACATCGCAAAAGGGGCATTGTACTCAATTATGGGCCTGATGAGGGATGAGTAAAGAGGCACGATGACCTCCCTGATCTAGATGTGAATCCCTTCATGATTAGGTTATTCAGTGTGTAGCCATCTTGGAAGTCCTACAATATCCCTATCCATACTAAATTTGACAAGTTCCTCCTGATTATCAAAATTATGATTACTTATTCTCTATCTAACCCTCCACCTTTTTGGCCAGCAAATGTCACTGGGCACCTGTAGTTTTGACTCAACCAAGACAAGCAGTACATACCTAGAAATAATAAGGCTAGCAACAAAGAAAAACACCTTCATGGATTGCAAAATAGATAGAAAAGGAGTGATTCTACCTTTTATAACATATCTATGGACAGCATGGAAATGTGTCATATTATGACTATGAATCACAAACAGGCAGGAAAAGGACTTATTAACATACAGTGTTTTACAAAATTTCTAATTTGCATCTAATAATAGCTTCATTTGCATAAATGGCCATTGTGTGGTATTGTAAATGGCTTCTATGAATCACACCTTTGTGAAATTTAGAATATGTACATAGGCCCATATGTAAAATTTGTAAGTCTTAACAGAATAAATTGTAGGTAAACTTATTAGGGAACCAGTATAATCACACATTCAGCACAATAACATATTAATCGACCTATAAACAAGTAATATTCTGCAAGCATGCTGAAGGCATGGACAGTCAATGCAGTTAGATATTTGCATTTTGTTTCTAAATCTATGTAAAAGGTATGTATGAGTTCCTTTTTCATAAAATCAGAATGCCGAGGGATGTGGCATGTACAGTCAGACTGTACTGTATCAGGGAATGAATGAATACAAAAAGAATAAGTGAACTTGTCTGAGCATGACTAGATGAGAAAATAGATGGCATCTTAATTCTTCCCTTGAAAATAGAATTGTACAATATTAGAACAAGTAAATCAAAAAGATTTAATAAAAGGCATCCAAAGAAATATCAGTATGAGGCATGCATCTTGGATCAACTTTTAATTAATGCTAAAGTTTGTTGCAGAGAGGTTATAACATAACAAAGCTACATTTGTGACTCTCTGTTTTCCAGTTTTATGGGGTGGGGGGATGGGGTATGACTCCTGTAATACTTCCTTAACATGCTATGAGGCTGTAGCCGTTTAGATGTTACTAAGCCAGAAGTTGAACAATTTTGAGTTATGGTACTACGGTCAAACGTTATTAAGATTTATTGACTGAATGACAGTATCATGTTGAAATGGTGTAGAAATTATTGGCCCATGGAAATTTGAGCATTTATTGACACAATGACAATCACAGCGCCAGATGCCAGTAACTGTGTTTGATAAAGAAATGCCACTGGCACATGTAGACACGTTTAATTTCTAGTATTGCTGTCAGTTTAGTTAACTGGACTGGGACATACAGTATATTCTGAAAAAATGATCTCAGCAAATATAAATTAATACATTTGTTTAAAAGCCATGTCATTGTCTCATTTTACATCTTGCTGAGATGATGCTAGCTTTTTATTGTCAAAGAAAAAATAGTTATATGGAAAATTCAGAACAGGCTATTTATAGACCTGTGCTTATTTTATTTTGCACATATGTAATACAACAGCAATTTGCAGAGCCATACAAATGTAAATTTGTCAGTTTTTATAATTACTGCTTGTAGAATAACAGCAATGTAAACCTTAGTGCTAATCTGAAATGTAAGTATGTGGTATCTGAATAAACTAGTATAAGCTAGTATAAGCCTTCTAAAAAATTACAATGATTGCCTGTAATAAATAACTCCTTCAGTAATCTAATTTCAAATGTAGGAAGCCAGTAAAAACAACTGGGATTATACTGTTCAGTTCTGCTCAGTCCTATGGACATTAATTCAACCTCATCCCTATCTGTATTATGTGGCTATATAAGCAATACTAATTCAGTGATCTAGAACCAGAAAGTGTCTTATGGGAAATAAGGAATGAGTTGATATGGTCTATCAAGGAATGAGCTGATATAATCTATGAAGGAATGAGCTGATGTCACCTATCAAGGAATGAGTTGATATGGTCTAGCAACTTTTTTTCTTTTTTTCTTTCTATTCACAGTAAGGTGCGCTATTAGTACCTTCTGAATAATATCAGTTTGATGCTGTGTCTATCAGTGCATGTCTAAACAAAGGAAGCTCCAGTATTTACACAGACAGGTAAATACACAGGAACTGTTTGATGTATGCATGTTCTGTTATACAAAGTCATTTGAAAAACTGAACTCTGAGCAATTACATGATATCAATAAAATTAATGGCCTAACACAGCACAACAGATACAATATAGTTGCTAAGAACAGCAAGGAAACAATAGAAAATAAAAATAAATTCTCACCCCTTACCTGATATTCACAAAATGGTCGCTATTTGCAGAAGTGAACATCATCTGTAAAATGCTGCATTGTACCTTTATAGTTGTATGAGCTGCTGAGAGAACCTGGCTATATGCTGGTACTACACAATGAAGACTTCATCAATGAATAACACTAAATTACATGAACGAGGTCCAGTGACTGTCTGTGTGTTATGCCAGAGTATTTCAGAGGCAACAAAGTACCATTCAGGCTTGTCTACTGTACAGGATTCACAAAACTGCAGTGCAAGAAATCCTCCTCAAGAAGTTTGTCAGACAGGCAAATAAGATTTCTATTTTGCTATCCCAGGTTTGATTCCCTCAGTAGCCCTTTGCATATCGTGCGTCTATATTCAATTCACTTAACTCAGTGTTATAATTATCTTGTTTAATTCCTGAAAAGAAACTTATGACTAGTAGTTTCATCTGGATAACCAATAAAATAAATAAATAAATAAATAGATAACTAGATAAATAAATAAATAAATAAATAAATAAATAAATGTATCTATAAACAGCATTTATAATTTTTACCTTGAGGTAATACACCATTTGGATTCTCAAAAGAGGTAGCAGTAACCGATGGTTGTAGGAAAGAACAAATTATGGAAGACTGGTGTGTTAATAATTAGTCAGTTATTAAGGAGGAAGGTACAGAATATAACATATGTAAGTGCTTTGTTTAAGTAGCATACAGAAAGGCAGTACTATGTGGCCATGCTTTTCAATATTCTAGATGCCGATGCGGCAGCTTGTTAAAATCTGGGCATGACTTTTCTTATGCAGCTCGGTACTTTATATCAAGAGATCATATAAACAGAAAATGACAATTTGTATGGCTTCCTGGTAAAGTATGGTAAAGTATACCTTCTTCAGTTTTCATTGTTGTCAACATACAGAGGCCAACATGTCCTCCTTTGTCACAGACTTTCCAAACATTGCTGTCTGATGTGACAGGATTCATCCATTTCCCAAGAAACGTAGCAGTGATCATGTATAAAACACAAGCTGTATGCATAATGTAGGGCATACGCCGATAACATCTAAAAAAATGAAGTGCAACAATGAAACTGAAGTTGAACTGCCTTTCTCGTCTGTGGTGACATACCTAAATCTCCATGGAGTTCCCAACATAAATAGCCAGGTGATTTGTCTGTTACTGTCACAAGGACCACACATAATGCCCATAAAAGGAAAGAATGTGTGCTCCAAAGGTGATCATCTCATGCTCTGTACCATATGGCTGCCTGACAGCTGACTAAAGAGGATGAATTTGAGCTACAATATAAGAACACAAAGAGAAGCCTTCTAGATATTAGACATAAGGATTCAGATAGACTCCATTAGTAAAATTTTAAGTGAGCTAAAAATAATTATGAAAGGCCTAATAGCAAATAATTGAATAAAGAAGCAATCTGCTCACTAATGTATGTTTGAAAGAAAATATTAAAGTGATTATCTTTACTAAAAAGTTTTACTTCTTATCCAGATATATTATTCCACTATATTAAAAAAGAAGGCAACAAAGTTTAATAGTAATATCAGTTTTATTATTTAATCTGTCATAAGCATTTGTTGTTACTAAGAATGAAATGCAAGGCTTTACATGTCATGCAAGCTTAAGTGGTTGGAAAATTAAAAATTCCTTAAGCTAATATCACATATAATTAAACTAAACTAACAGGAAAAAGGAGTATTCATGATTTATTTTATAGTTGCATAAAAGCTGTGATATCATACATGTGTTTGTGTTTATATATATATATATATATATATATATATATATATAGCTATATATAGATATAGATATATATGCATATGAATCTATTTATCGTCTATATATATGCATATGTGTGTGTGTGTGTGTGTGTGTGTGTACACACACACACACACACACACACACACACACACACACACACACACACATATATATATATAGCTATACACTCACGCACATATATGAATATGAATATGGATCTATTTATCATCTATATATGCATCTATATACTTGTAGGTGTGTGTAGATAGATAGATAGATAGATAGATAGATAGATAGATAGATAGATAGATAGATAGATAATGTATATTGGGATTAACATATATGTGTAACTGCCATCCTACCCTGGTTACTAAAGGTTTTTGTGCACTATTAATGAGTCACAAAACTTTATATACGCTCATACAAGATCATCAGCTAGAGAATCTTCATCTTCTGTTAACTAAAAAAAAGTTAATGAAAAAAATGAAAGCATCATAAACACACACACACACACACACACACACACACACACACACACACACACACACACACAGACACTACAACATCAAACCTCTAGAAACAACATTTTAATACATTAAAATAAAACATGAATAAAAAAACATGTCCAACAACTAGCCAGTTAGAAAATGTCATTACTGACAAACCAAACCAGGTTTTCCACATCTACACTACGGTTGACATTCATAAAAAGCAGCAGAATACATAAGGCAAAGTTATGAGGAGGGGTGGTGGCATGCAGTTTAGAACAAATTCAGAGATAATGCATGTTCATGCAAGGCTGGGAAATACCACAGCAGTCATGGTAAAATACTGCAGCAGTTATAGTATGCAAATGGCTATATAATGAGATGGAAAAGTGTAATACTATGATAATGAGACCGATGGTGAATGCAAATTAGGGTAAATAACATGGTGCAATGATTTAAAACATATAGAAACTGTGAGATAAGGCTCAATAGCCATAGCAGGTATGCGCCATAGAATCCTGATGAACAATGACATAGACCATGCTACAGGGCAAGCAGTAGCAGCAGTGTTAGCAGAAATGTACATGTTTTGAGGCCATTTTTGCCAGTAGCTATGAAGGTGAGCATCATCACCCTCCATGCTGCTGATGGCTCTGACTGTGCTTAATTTTCCACCTTCTTCATAACATAGAAACAATAGACTGCTGCCATATGTACAGAGGCACCATATAGTAGCTGGTGCACATTTCACCCTGACATTCCAAACTGTAGGATGTGTGGAATAGCCTGCAGTTACCAAGCTGTAACTTTTAATAGCCCTTGTCAAAGGAACCTTTCATTAACCAACAGGGGATGCAGAAGCTGTATCCAAGGTATCTGCCAAACAGATATTATGCCAGTTTCTCAATGCCATATAACATGATGTGGATGAGTAAGTTTAGTTCCCTACTCATTCGGAGGGAAGAAACAGCATCATGCATACTTTCTGTAAAAAAAAACATTTCCCTCAGATAACTCGTGTCATCATCTGCTCCCATATCACCATCAAGACCCTGCCAGGGACACAGGGAACTTGATATTATCAACTATTGGAGATTCCACTTAATCAACTGACAAGTGGTCTGCAATTCACATCTCTGCCACATGTGCTACTTATAAAAGTGATTTATGCATGGTGATTACTCTCTGAGATGTCTTATTGGAAATGTCAGATACACCCCAGAGGTATGGCTAATATCACCAATATGAAACCCACAGACCATGACAAAGAATGCATGTATCTCTACTGTGTCACAAAGTGCAGCATCACTGGATGTGTTTTCAAAGCAAATAAAGCATACTTCTTCTGCTAACATGCTTCCAGTGGTACACTGCAGTATGTTGTGAAAACCTTTAACAAAGTATTTTCCAGGTCACAATTTTAAGTGACTTGCTGTTATACAACACATTGATACACAGACAGATACACAGGGTACTGCTATCAGAGATGAGTATGTGCCAGGACCATTAGTGGCTAGGGGGGAGCATTGAGGAGTCTGTGGAGGACTGGGCTGCAAGGGATGAGTATGCAAGACAGACCATGTTTATGTTTCAAAACTATTGACCAAATTAGACATAACAAAGGGTAACAATGATGTATACAATATAACAACCAGACTATGCTATACAGTGCATATCTGGACTTTTCACACTTTGCATCAGACAAAACTATCCCAGTAACAGAACACTGAGAGCAAGGCACAGTTGTCATCATATGCAGTGGTGGTGAGTTTTACAGAGACAAGGTTTGACAATGGGTTCAAGGAAGGCTAATGATGTGGGTGTGTACATGTGTCAAAGCATGGAGAGTGTGGTGAGTCTGGAAGACTATGCATGAAGGGTATCATATCTATTGTGTGAGTTACATATTTAGAGGTTGGTAGGGGTACTTCAGATTTAGTGTGTGGGTGGAGATGACCCCTGCAGATGATGCCAAATTGTGTTTGTTTTTCTGCAACAAGTTCAAGTCATCCTCTGTAGATACATGCACTGGCCATACATATTCTTGTCCATGGGCACTTCCCTCTATGTGAAATATCAAAAGTTTGATCAGTATTTTGCAAGGATGTCATGCTTTGTGAGCAGAGATAGTTGGCTATGTCAAGGATATATCCAGCATGTAAATCCTGTATGTATGTGCATCCACCCATGGTGGGCTGCATTACCTTTGACAATGGTAATGGGCATAGATGATGTGTTGCTGTTGGATTTGTTGTGCCCTATCCATCTCAGGGAAGTTTTCCCAGTTGATGGTGGAAGGTGTAAGAGATGTGGCCACTTCACAGCATTGTCCACAGTGTATGATAGCATAGAGGTCCCTGAAAGAAATAGACTCCCCTGGCATCCATCAGAAATGCTATAGGGAAAGAACACTGTGATGTTGTCATGCAGCCCTCACTGCACATTGGTCAGCTTTGAAGTGGCCACAGTGGCATTTGTTTGTAACTGTATGATTACACTGTCTAACAGTCATCATAGGTTCATAGGTGTGTACTAGGCTAATGGCCCTGGAGCCTTTACAAGCCTAGCCCATAGAAGTGCCTTGGCATTGTGCCGTCCAACATTAGTTCCTAGTGCATCTATCAAGTAGAGCCACTGGAGTGATCCCCAGGGTGAACTTTATATTTCCCATCCACTCATCAAGATTTCTTTTGAAGACAGCCAGTGAGTTGCTCTGCTTGACATGTATGGGAAGTCTATTCCAGAGCATGGGCAGTCTCTGGGTTATGAACCTGTCCCTCCAGCATGTTCTGTTGATTGTGGTAATGAAGTTAAGGTCTCTGGAGCATGTGGTGCACAGGGATTGGGATTTCTTTAGATGTAGCATTTCTAACAGAGCTATGTCAGACATGGCTTTGTAAGCCAAGCAGAGATTGTCTGTTAGTGGATGATATGAGACAGAGAATAGCTGGAGTTTTTTGAGTCTGTCCATGTAGGACATGTGTTTAAGATGTAGGATCCTCTTTCTGAGATACTTTTGTGGCCTCTCCAGCTGTTGCATGTGTCTAGTGAGGCACATGCCAAATGGGGCATTATACTCGATGACTGGCCTAATGAGGGAAGAGTAGAGTGAGATGATGAACCCTTTCTTCCTGGATGCAAAACCCTTGGTAATGAGATGTGCCACATAGAAGGACTTTCTGACCACAGTGGCACTGTGGTGGTTGAAGGAGAGGTTGCTGTCAACCTGTGTCCCCAGATCTCTTATACTGCCTTCAGTGTTCAGTGGACTCCCATTGATGTGGTAATTAGTGGGAACTGAGGTTTTTCCAAAGGGGATGATGATGCATATTTTTTTTCCATTAAGCTTAAGGCAATGGTTTTGACACCAGTTATTAGTCTCAATGAGGCCTTTCTGTAGGGTAGCTACATCACTTGGGGAGTTAATAATGGCTCCCAGATTGCAGTCATCTGTGAACTTAGTCAGCCAGAATACCTCCGTGTTGGCCTGGACTTCTGAGAAGTAGATGCCAAACAGGAGAGGACCCAGGACCAATCTCAATCACACACTCAACTCAGCTTGGATGTAAGGCATTGTAGGCCACCAGCACATTGCCACCTTTTAATGTCCTAACTCTCATGAGATCAGCAAACACACCCTGTTTCTTGGGTGTCAGTAAATGAGGATGTGCCTGGGGATGATGTGTAAGCCATTTCGTATTCTACAGTGGTCATGTAGGACTGACATATGAGTTGCCCAGGCAATGGAATTGCATCAGTGGAAAGGGAAGGAAATGTGCCTGCCATAGTATTTGTATCTGCCAGTGCCACTTTGGCTGCAGACTGTACCATGTTTTGGCTGCAGTCATTCTCAGGCTCAGATGTTTCCTTGATATCAGGCATGCTGACATCAGTGGTAGAGGAGCCATGTTCTCAATTGCCTGTGAAAGCATACAGAAATATCCTAGTATACCAATGCTACTCAGAGATAATCCCAGATTCTCATGTTGTAACAGCTGTAAAACAGTTCGGCATGCAACAAATATAAACACACATGCCCCAGCAGCTAAAGTCTGATTCATGGATTATGTGATCATATTCAAAATGTGAGAAGTTCTGGCTCTGGTATTTGCACTACATGCTATTTATTTTAGGGTATTCCTACCTGGGATAATACCCACAGATACCTGTGGTATTGTTGAGCAAAGTGCCACTCCATGCTTGAGTCCTCCATTGGATATGAAAGAATCATTTGTCACCACAGAAAGAGATTCCAAGAACTCTTCCATGTGATTTTTGACGGTGTAGGCTGTCCCTCAATTGTGGCCATGAGGGCTGCCTTGCTGTGGGCATGGGTGATCATGGCAGTAACCCCAAAGCATACCTATTGTATCAATCTATTAAGGACACTGACAGTATTTTCATCCATAACAGGGGCCTTCCAAGCACAGTTAATGAAGGTCTGGTCAGTTTTGTCAGGCTGGCTGGATCTGTTGGCTGCAGTTATGAAGATTCTGCAGGAGGATGTTGGTGTCTGTCTGTCAGAACTTCTACATTCCTTTTATGAATACAAATATGTGTTCCATGTAGCATGGCCTCACACTATCCCACTTTTGACCTTCATCACGTGTGAATAGCTACAGCTGTCAAAACCTGTGCTGTTACTATCCTCCTTGGTGCTGGTCTCCACCGTGTGTCACCTTTGTTGCTGTGTGCATGTTGCTATTCCCCACAAGAAAAAAAATGTCTATCAGATCGTTGTGGAACAGTATGGCAACTGTCTAGTGTTCCATGCATCCTGGCTTTTGTAAGCATTCATCACACAGCAGGATTAAGCCCTCTACACATCCCTAATTGTGTTGCATGAACCCATGGGGTTAATCCCCTCCCCATTTAAAATAGGACACATTGTTGTTATTAAGCCAATCTTCCAGGTCTTAACAGCATGTCAGATATGTAGTACTCATCAATTCATATAATTTTCTTTGGAAACCCCACTCCCCAAAACAGAAGAATTTAGCAAGTGATCCCACTCTTCACATATGGTGTGTGTCCCCAGGCTTCATCAAATGTAATAAGTAAAGAAGTGTGGAAACATAATTGCAAAGCTTGATGACGTTGTCTCTTGTTCCTGTCACCCACCTAAATAGTCAGAAGATAGGCAACCCCCCTACACTGACAGCAAAATAGCAGTAATATTATCCACATATCTTCAGCACATATCACTGTCCCCTGGACATGTACACCAAAGTTTTTACTCCCTGAAGCCCAGTGAGCAGCAAATTTCTGTAGCATGATGAGCACTACAGTGGATGAGTCCACATTTATCTTGCAGCCATGAAGCTTATAGTGAAGGAATTATGTTAAAAGAAAATTATTTGTGTACAATGACCATCAGAAGCACCTGCTGGAGACATCTTATGAGGATCACAAGAACAAAGTGAATGCCTGTCACTTGCTTGAAAGGGTGGTGGCAGATACATCACCTGTACTTGTGAGCAATGCATGTATCACAATAATGACCATCAGAGGAGTCACCTTGACCTTCTTCGCTAATAAGAAGATAAGATTAAGGAAAGTGCTCCAGTGTTCAACATTAAGTATGTGTGACAGGCATACTGTATTGTAATTTCATCTCATCTCCTTAGGAAAATGCAGAACATTTGATTCCTGGATTATTATCCTTTTCTTCTCTGTTTTTCAGCTGCTGGAGAGAGATTGAGGAGAAGTGGGTGATATTTCAGAATTATATTTAAATTCTCTAAAGATACAGGGATATACATGCATATCAGTAGTATTATAGCTACATATTTTTGATGCATGGAGAACTGTATATTGTTATCCCATCAACCTCTATTAGACACCTTATTACTCCCATTATCTATATGTTCAGTATACCATGTTCTCCTACCTAGACTATCTCTGGAAAATGCCAACACTGTCATCTGTAGCCTACCTGTGGGTTTCTTTAGTCATGTCATGAGACATACTCAACATCCTATGTGTGTGTATGCCGCCTATGACCTACCATCCAAACAAGGCACAATGGTCTGCTACCCAGTGTAATGCATGCACTGCCTCTTCTGCACCCATGCCCATGTCAGTGTCTTGATACAGCCAGAAGGTGATACCTGAGTCCATTACACCATTACGGGTTTGCTCCATAAACCAGTAATAGCTGTGAATTTATAACTTGAATCTGAGAGTGGTGCTGGATAATTTGATTGGATAGATAGATAGATAGATAGATAGATAGATAGATAGATAGATAGATAGATAGATAGATAGATAGATAGATATGTAGATTAGATACAGATCCCAATGAACCAAGTCTCTGTGTTCCCCTGCTTACTGCTCCTCTTTTTTTTGACTGCTTTGTGTGTCAACTTCCTTCCCAAGTATTACAATAAACTGATAGGTACTTTGCTGTGAAATACTTATTTGGTTCCACAGCAATCCTTGTAGTGGAATGTTACTGTGCACTGATAACACATGGCATGAGTATGCTACATGCATGCTACTGGGCTCCTTAGGTAACATGAGAATCATAATGAAATGCAGGCACTTTAAGTGGCTTGTGGGATTTTCTCCAGGTTATTCCTTAATTAGTTCATCTCTGTCACACTGTCACATTGTTTCCTATAACATTGTTAATCAGCTTTAGATCACACTGCCCTACTTTGACTGTGGTATTTCACCATTATATGATAACATAAGTGGTGTTTCAGAATCCTAGATGTTATTTTGCATTACTAAATTAGCATTAATATTTTTTTCTATCTGATTCATTATAAATGAAAATATAAATTCCTCCTCACTATATGGAATTCTCATATGTAGTCTAAAATATGTTGCTATAGTAAGAAAAGTAACACTGTTTTCATTTTATGGTTAAAAAACATGGGGGTAATGCAATAAACCCCATACGGTGTGATTCTCATTGTAGGAATAGTGTAGCGGCCTGAACATGGAATATGGTCGCCGAGCGATCCAGGAAACGGGGCTGGGGTGTGCATGAGCGTGCAGACACTGTGCAGATATGGAGGTGCCTGCTGAGTGCAAATCACCTCATATGTTGGTGAAAACCATGCAAATGAGGTGATTTTCCAGTTCAGCAAACAGAAAGGCACCAGTGTAGGTGCTGTGTCAGCATAAAAAAATGTACCTGGTTACAAACCCTGTACTGGAGTATAAAATTTAAACAGGGGCTGTAACAGCCCAAATAAAAGGTTGTATATTGCACAGTAGGCATGAAAATGGCCAAAACTCTGGGCACCGAGTTAAAAAAGTCATGCAATATATGAAAAATTTAACTTTTTTTTAATACATATGGCATGTTTAAGTGCCGTGCAGCAACACACAAACATGGTATTTTGAAAAAATAAATAAATAAAAAGTGTAAAATATGAAATTTAAAGCTTTGCAAAGGTGGGCATTATATTGGCCAGCATGCAGAGTCATACAATGGCAGGTTTAGTGGTAGCACATTATCCAGAGTATACACAATTAGGTGTATGTAAATGAGCCAGAATTATTGAAAAGAAAAAAGGGCCACTGTGTCCGTAGGTACTAACCATGGTAGGACTAGAACTGTGTTGGTGTAGGCAGAACAGATAGCTAAAATCAAAAGGGGGTGTGTCATGCCATATTAAAGCAGATTGGAGCTTAGCAGTGCCTGTTTGCGCTCAGCCAACCAGAGGTAAGCAGGGGTGTGTGTCTGAGGCTGCTAAACTATACATAGCTTTGCAGTGCATGTTTTAGCTGGTTAAAGAAAAGTTAAGCATGCCCATGTACGGATGGTGGGCCCAAACTGCTGAACAATGTTTATACTAGTGCTGCGGGTTTGCACTGAGCACTGCAAGGCTTAGCATTGGCAGAAATTGAAATAAATAAATAAATAATAGAAAATAGCCTGAGAAAGCCAATCAAATATAAAAGACTGACAACCCCTGTTCCACTAACACTGGCCCATTCAACCCCCTCAATGATATACCTGGCAAGTGGAATGTATCATAGTCAGGCAATCACACAGGCTGCATCTGCAGCACACCACTATAAAGTATGCCTACACTCTTCAGTCTGATTTTTCCCACATAATTTGCAGCATTGGAGTATACACTTGGGAATTTTAACTGACAAAATGATAGGGGCTGCTGCTGCTCTGCTACATCTGTATGTGCTAGATGCTGAGGTCAGTGATGATGATGATGCTGACAATAGGCCCAAATTGAGGAGGAGAAAAATGTTCAGGCCCAGGGTAACCTTCCAGGACTACATGAGCTGGAGATAGTAGAGTGCTACAGGGTGGACAGGGACATACTACAGGAACTCACCAAGCTCCTCGGACCTTACCTCAGACCCAGAGCCAACAGAGGGGAAACCATTACAGTGGAAACAAAGGTTTGTGTAGCCTTAAGAATAATAGCTACACGTATTTCCCAAAGACTTACTGGAGACATCATGGGGGTCTCACAGGCATCAGCATCCAGGGTACTCCACCAGTTCTGGTATGTCATGCTAACACATGCCAGTGAGCACATTTATTTCCTTAGCATCCCTGAGGAGAGAACCAGCCATATGCGTCTCTTCCATTGTGTAGCACACTACCCAGATGTACTGGGTGCCATAGACTGCACTCATGCGCACATCAAAGCACCACCCATTGAGGAGGGTAGAGTCTACGTCAACCACAAGGGGTATCACTCCATCAACTGCCAGGTCATGTACAATGCCCAAGGCATTATCATGAATGTGTGTGCTGGCAGCCCTGGCAGTTATCACAACTCCCACATCTGGCACACATCACAGTTGTACCAGGCATTTGCCAGGGGGGACATCCCTTATGACCATCTACTGGGGGATGCTGGCTACCTACTGGAACCGTGGATGATGACACCCATCAGAAATGCACACACACCGACTGAAGAATGCCATAATGAGGCACATGCACAAACTAGGAACATTGTAGAGTGTGCATTTGGTCTGCTTAAGTGATTGTTCCATTGCCTTGAGATATCTGATGGACCCCTGCAGTACTCTCCAGCCAAATGTGCACACATGTTCATAGTATGTACCATGCTACACAACATGATCCTGTGGAAACAGCTGCAGCAGGAACATCAGAGAGAATGGACACACAGCTCCCTCCATTGCCAAGGTCCTCACAGGCTCAGGGGGACTCAGAGGAGGAACCCCCTGAGCCTGTCCTTGTAGGAAGATGTAGGCATGCCCAGTATGCCCTGACCTTGGCAAAAAGGCAATGCATAGCACATGCACTGACAACCTTGGGACCCAGGGACTGACACGTCACTGCAACTCACATACACAGTAAAAAAGGATGTCAGTCACATCACACTATTTATTTATTTATTTTATTTTTTATTTTATTTTACATTTGTTGACCGGGCTAGTCTGGCTGGATAGCAAGTCCATTTTCAGCAGAGGCCCGAGGAGAAAAGCTCCACTATCTACTAGTACATTTCAAAATCAAAAAGAATTTTTACAGGAAAAATACATTATTAAAACATTGCAAGGGAGGTATAGAAACAGTAAAGTAACAAGTTTCCACTTTATAAAATAAGAAAGATATAATTATTCAAGTTCATCAAATTTACAGAGAAAGGTATAATACTTATAGTTTTAATAGAGGAAGGATCAGAAATGGAAGTTGGAGTGGAGAGGTAGGGAGTAGAGGAGTAGAGAGTAATAATTTAGATAATTTAGTCAGGTGTGCTGCAGGAACAGAGCCAGTGGTTTTGGAAGTATAGTTTAATTTTCTGTTTGAAAAGAGGCAAAGATGAAGTCAGAGTTATGTCGGTAGGAAGAAGATTCCAGTTCCTACCTACAGTATTAGTGAAAAGACAGTCACCGCAAAGTTGTTTGACTTGATTGCTTTGGTCATTAGTTTATGAGCTGAGCGTAGGGAGTTGAGATTGTTATAGGGGATTATCAGTTGGGAAAGTATTGGTGTGTGGTCAGGTTGATATAGTATATTATGAGCAATCGAGAGTTGAGGGATAAGCAAGTAGTTTTGGAATTCAAGCCAGCCTAGAAGTTTTAGGTTTAGACAGTGGTGGGTTCTGAAGGGATTACCAGTGGCAAAGCGGCAATATTATTGTAGCAGGTTGTTAATTTAGTTAGATTGCTTTTTTAAGATTGGTATAAATAGATGAAGCATATAGAAGTGAAGATAAGAGATGTGATTGGGCTATTTTAGTTCTAGTTGCTGGGGTGAGAAAAGATTTAATTCTATATAGGGATCCTATTTTTCTGTTAACTAATTTGATGGTGTAGTTAATGTGTTGGTTAAAGGAGAGATTGTTGTCGATAGTTATACCTAGCAGTTTTGTAGTAGAGTCAGGTGAGATGATAGTGTTTGTGTTAGAGGAGATAGAGAAGTGTAAGGAGGTAGTACGAGAGGTGGGGTGAAAAGGAGAAGTTTAGTTTTTGGCGTTAAGTAGGAGGAATCGTTTAGAGAACCATGTTTGACAGTATTAAATATGTTTTGGGTGAGTGAGATCAGTTCTATGGTGGAAGGAGCAGAACAGATAAGGGTTGAATCGTCTGCATATTGAATGCATGTTGCTTGTGGGATAGCAGAGTGGAGATCATTGATGAAGAGAGAGAAAAGAAGGGGACCAAGAATGGAGCCCTGAGGAACTCCGATGGAAATTGGCATAAGAGAAGAGATATGGTTTTCCCATATGACTGCTTGCTGCCTGTTGCTAAGATAAGTGAACCATTTTATAGTTAGGTTGTCGAGTGATAGAGATTCGAGAATGTTGATTAAGAGAGAGTGATTGACCATGTCGAATGCTTTTGAGAGATCAATGAAAAGAGCAGAAGAGAGAAGATTATTGTTGCGATTTTTGTTGATAGTATCTATAAAAGAAAGAAGGGCAGTGGTGGTGCTGTGATGAGGTCTAAAGCCATGCTGACATGGAGCTATTATGTTGTGAAGAGACAGATATTGTACTAGTTGCTGGTGAATGCATTTTTCCATAATTTTGCTAGGGGTGAGAGTAGAGCAATAGGTCTATAGTTGGAGTAGTCAGTGGAGTTTCCTCCTTTATGTAGAGGAATAATGTGAGAGACTTTCCAGATTTCTGGGATGGATCCTTCTTGGATAGTTCTGTTTATGAGTATGGATATAGGGTATGCGATTTCTTTGGCTGCTTTTGGAGGAAAAGAGGTAGCTTATCAGCTGAAGGAGTACAAGGTTTCAGTTTGCGAATGAGTTTATAGATGTAAGAAGTAGATGTAGGTTTTAGAGAAGTTATAAGAAGAGCTAGCTGGTTTGTTTGGGGGGTAGTGGTTGTTGGCATTCATTTGTCTAGCTAGGGATTGAATAGTTTCTGAAAAAAAAGAGTTAAATGTATTAGCAGTCAGGAGAGGAGTGTCTGGGTTGGCATTTAGTGGGGAGGAGTTTTGGCAGTACCTGGGGAGAGGAGTCTGTTTACAGATAACCAAAATTGTTTGGAGTTGTTAAGGTGTGTTTGCTGAAGTTCACAGTAGTATTTTTTCTTGTCTGAGATAACAGCTTTTTTAGCTTGATTTCTAAGCTGGCGGAAGTAAAGGAAATCAGGGGTATTTCTGTGGCATCTCCATTTGGTCCAGACTTTATTTCTGGTAAGGATGAGTTTTTTAGTGTCTTTGGAGAGCCAAGGGGCAGTTTTTGACTTCATTCTAATGGATCTTTCTGGAGCATGTCTATCAAGAATGGCTAGGAAAGTAGTATTAAAGAATAAAACTGCATCATCAAGAGGAAGTGTTTTTAAGGAGTTCCAGTTACAGATGCTGAGATCAGCCTGAAAAAGGTTTATATTAAAATTCTTGGTAGAGCGAATTTGTTGGATATTAGGGGTACTTACACAATCTGACTTTTCTCTAGAAATATAAGTTAGGAAGTGATCACTGATATCATCTGGCAAGGTACCTACGTTATATATTTTGTTATTATTGTTTGTGAGTATCCAATCTAATATGCTTAGAAAGTATGCTTATAAATATGCTTATAAAGTACTACCTGTACTTTACCATTTATAGGCTGTGTACTGCATGCAACCGAAAGAGTCAATCCTCTCAACTGCAGCAGGCACAAGGTAAGTCACTCTACTAAACAACAAATTAATGGGGTCCAACCTTGGGACCCAGGGACTGACACGTCACTGCAACTCACATACACAGTAAAAAAGGATGTCAGTCACATCACACTACCTGTACTTTACCATTTATAGGCTGTGTACTGCATGCAACCGAAAGAGTCAATCCTCTCAACTGCAGCAGGCACAAGGTAAGTCACTCTACTAAACAACAAATTAATGGGGTAGTAGACTGTGGTAGCATGTCTATGGTATTGCTGCATGTATGCAAGGGAATGGAGTGGGCTACCGGGATAGCAGCAGACAACTGACAGCTATGTGGGACAACAGGAACTCTCTGCCAAATACTGTCTGTCTCAGAATATGCAGTAGGCCCCAAGCCAGCAAAACCCACTGCACTAGGTGAGGGACTTACAAACAGCAGGGTCATAGGACAGATGCATGGATGTCATTGTTGGAGTCCGATACATACCTCTCAAACTCTTAGAGCAAGAAATCTGTACAAAACCATAAAGAAATGTAGGGCAAAGGCTCAAGACAGGGACAATTTTAAATATTGCTCTTACAAACTTAAAAAGTTAATAGAATAATAGGTTTTGCAATAGCATGAATTTTCTGAAGGGTAAGAAGTCTGAAACTCAAATGTCTGTCATTAGTTTCTAACTTCAGTCCTTAATGATTTGCCAGAAATTTTCCAGACAACCACAATCTTTATGAAAAATGGAGTCAAAATATGAGGCAAACATCTGGACATTCTGTGAAAATCTGTATAGTTGAAAGGTATGGCCCCCTACCCCTGACACACCCATGTTCCCATAGAACTGCAGTAACATTTATGTTTCTAAGGTAATACCAACAGACCACACATTCCCAGGGCTGTCCAATCATCTTATTAACATGTTCCATTTCCACAATATGCAGGGCACAATGTGCTATGTATATGTGTGGTTAATAGTGTCAGGAAGAAGACAGCACTGACTGATGGCTGTTGTGGCTTAGTGAGCTAAGTACATTATTGTGGTTGACAGGATCCATGGTTTAAGACTGGCCGTGATTACAATTTGGCATGTCAGCTACATCTATGGTAGAAGTTCTTCAAACTGTCCAGAAGTCAATATTTGTTACTGCAGGAAAGCTGGAAAAAGCAGGGATAGGTGGTCACAGATATGGACAGTACACAGCTCTGAATAACCTAGACTGTGCCTGGTAGAACAGCAGGTTGTGACAAGTCAGTCTAGTACCAGGATATAAAGGCTGCCACGTAACTGTGTCAGCACTGACAACAAGTCAGTGGGCACCATCCATACCCCATGAATGACAGGGTTTCACAGAATGTCCACACGCATGCCTCATATATCTGCTCTGTTTGTCATAACATTGCATTTGTCTAGCAATCTATTGGCAAACCAATAAAGGTTGATGTGAAAACATCAATGACAAACAGTTGGGATGCTGACTTCATAGCCATAAGAAAATGCAAGCTAATACAAAACCATTTTATCAACTGTCTATGTTTGGAAGAGCAATATTAAGATCCTGTCCCCATGTCTGGGCCTGAGTCCGACTGTTATATATGGCCCTGTCCAGATGTCTGGCTGTAACAGTTTGAGAGATATAGCTAACATGTAGCCTTACAATAACAGTGCAACACAAACCATCTGAGGACAAGAGCAGAGGTATGAGGCACAATGCTGGCCAACCTGCTAAACAGGTACAGTCAGAGGTGTGAAGTCTGTAACCCAATGTGTGATATTATGACTTCTACCACAGTCACACCATAACTACAACTACATATGAGCAGCAACTGTGGACAAAGCCTGCAACTGGAGCAGAACAGGACAAAGGGCCACATATAAGGGGAAGGAGGAACCACTGGCCAGACAAATGCAGAATGTGCAGACTACAACAATTTGTGCAGTAACATGGTTTCCCTGCAGTGTATCGAGTCAGTAGACACATATCTGTTAGCAGTTCCTCACATTAATCTATACTGATCTGCCACTGACATACCAGAACATCACAATGCTGTGTAAAATATACTCACGTATTATGCAAAACTCTGCTCAGTCCAATACACTCTGTACCCACCCTAGAAATGACTCAGTTAATAAGGATAGAACACAGCCAGGAGGTCCATCAGCTAGTATATCAGTGAGGTGCTGGACTATTTACACAGGTTCATTAGCCAATCATCTGTAGCACACAAAATCCTGGACCGGAGTACTGGTAGGTCTGGCCTGGAGTCCCAGTGTTACTATTGATGGTCATACTGGGCATGCTCCTACACTTCGCTACTTTCAGCACATGTCTGAACCCAAATCTGACTATAGAACTGGGATGTACATATAGCTCTTGTGCATACAGACTGCTATATGCACCTTAACTGTCTATCCCCACCCACATCAGACATGTTTACCTCCATCTATCCATATGGGGTACATATAACATTTATCTGCATCTGTTGATTATGATATACATACAGATATATAGGTAACATACAAATATATAATTTATAGAGAGGCAGAGATGGGGGGGAGTGAGAGACAGAGAGAGAGAGACCCTGAAAGACATAGAGTGATGTACTGCCACAGTCACACGTACATCACTTTTAACCAGTGGCATGGCAAATACTAAGGTGATCCCCATTGTGTAATAGTAGGTAGGTAAGGGTTGTAATCTCACATCAGTTGCTGTGTGTGTGTGTGTGTGTGTGTGTGTGTGTGTGTGTGTGTGTGTGTGTGTGTGTGTGTGTGTGTGTGTGTATGTGTGAGTGCATGCGCTCGTGTGTATTTCTGTATGCATTACATTACAGCAGAATACACATGCCCAACAGGCCTATGTCTGTGTAATGGTCACCCATGTTTTGGCCCTGTGACAAGTGTCCTCCACAACAGTGGTCTCTCTGTCAGCAGCTACTGATGTCATCCACCCCATCAGCAGTGGCAGACACTCCCCACATGTTAAGTCCTGTGGTGCATGCGATAAGTACAGAGTGCTATAATGCAGATAGATAATGGGTCTAATCTCAACAATGGCAACTCAGTGAATGTGTGTGTGCATATAAGTATATTTCTTTGTGGATGGGTGTATTTCCTGACTATCTGTGTACAATTTCAATACATTTTGAGGCCTGTTCCATACTGCTAACCCCCCAGTGCACTACTTTACAGGGCCTGCTGATGTCATCCACCTTAGATGCACTGTTGGACACTTTCTCCAGGCATATAACCTCCGTGGGGCAAACAATAAGTATGTAGCACTATAGTACTTACAACTAGATAGGTAGGGATTCTAATCTCAATACTGCCAACTGTGTGTGTGTGTGTGTGTGTGTGTGTGTGTGTGTGTGTGTGTGTGTGTGTGTGTGTGTGTGTGTGTAAGCATATCACCTGTGTGTATGTTGGTTTTACCATTTTGAATCCTGCTCCACCCTGTAGACTCCTTGCACTGTATTACTTTAAAGGGCCTGTTGATATCATCCACCTTAGATGCACCATTAGGCACTCTTTAGGCATATAAGTTCCCTGGCACAAGTGATAAATATGTAGCACTGCAGTTCATACAACTAGATAGGTAAGGGTTGTGATGTCCATGCTGCCAACTGTGTGTGCATGTGTGTGTGTTGGTTATACCATTTTGAGGCCTGTTGACCCTCCCCATTGCATTACTTCACAGGGTCTGTTGATGTCATCCACCTTAGCTGCACCATTTGACACTCACTAGGCTATACCTCTTCACTGTACAGAGTTTTGCAGAATGTCCAGATGTTTGCCTCATATATTTGGTCCATTTCTCATACAATTGTGGTTTTCTGGCAAATCATCAGCAAATCATTGAGAGTTGAAGTCAGAAAATAATGACAAACATTTGAGTTTCAGACTTCATACCCAATCACAAAATGCATGCTAATGCAAAACCTGCTACTCTATCAGCTTGTCTAAGTTTGCAAGAGCAATATGTAAAACGTGTCCCTATTGTTGGGCCTTTATCCCCCCATTATTGCAGGCTTTGTCCAGATTTATTGCTCTAAGATGTTGTGACGTATGCCTAAGACATACCAGCTCCATGGTGTATGCAATAAGTACATAGCACTATAGTACATGCACCTAGATAGGTAATCTCAATACTGGCAACTGTGTGAGTATACATGTCTGTGCATACATATCCCCTGTAACAGTGTGGCTGTCTTGTGTTTCGTGTGTGTGTGTGTGTGTGTGTGTGTGTGTGTGTGTGTGTGTGTGTGTGTGTGTGTGTGTGTGTGCAGTAGTTATACCATTTTGTGTGCCTGTTCCACCCTGTTAACTCACCCATTGCCAACCTATTCAGGGCCTACAGATGTCATCCACCTTAGATGCAGACTTAGACATTTTCAAATACAGTAGCACTTGGGCGCATGCAATATGTATGGCAGGCTATAGTGTACATAACAAGATAGGTAGGTGTTCTAATCTCAAAACTGGCAACTATGTGTGTATGTGTGTTTGAATCCATATCCCCCTGCAGCAGTGTGTGTGAAACACAGTTATATAATTTTAAGGGCCTATTAACCCCCCAGTGGCAATCCTTACAGCACCTGCAGATGTCAACCACCCGAATAGTAGTGGCAGACATTGCACAAATATATAAGCTCCGTGGTGCATGTGATATGTATATAGCACTATCGTATGTAAAACTAGCCAGGTAGGGGTTTTACTGTCAAAAAGGGCAGTTCATGAGTGGGTTTGTGCGTATGTATATATATATATATATATATATATATATATATATATATATATATATATATATATTTATATATATATCCCCTTGTAGCAGTGTGATTGTGTTAGGGCCACTACCATGCCTCTCAACCCCTTAGAGAAGAACATCCGAATAAAGCCATACAGAAAAGTGGGACAAAGGCCAAATATTAGGCTCGATATTTAAATATTGCTCTGACAAGCATAGAAAGTAGATAGCATAACAGGTTGTGCATTTGCATGCATTTTGTGAAGGGGAAGAAGTCTCACATGAAAATATCTATCAGTATTGTCTAACATCAGTCTTTAATGATTTGCCACTAATGTGCCAGACAACAAGAATGTTATAACAAACAGAACAAAAATATGTGGCAAACATCAGGGTATTCTGCAGAAATCTGTAGAGGAGACAGGCAAGGCCACTATCTGCCCTGCCCTGCAGGCTGCAGTCCATGTTTGGCCAAGTGTAACCTGTGACGACTCATACAATACAGAGGTCCCCAGACTGTAGGACAGCAAACAATTCCTAAAGTTGTCTACTAGTTGCATAAAGCAGTTACTGCACATCAGAAGCAGCTTAATGTTATGAGAAATAGCATGAGCTATGGTAATGTGACACAAGGAAGCTGTCTTATTGGCAAACCAAGAGAAGTCCTGTCTGTTACACTTGCCATGGAGCTCTCACTATACTACAAGAAGTGTCCTATATTGCACATTTGATAAGCTGGCAACCCTGCACTGTGTTGCCTATGTGTGTGCAATATGTAGACATTTGTAGGGCCTTGTGAGTAGTCGCTGCCCCCAATGACCCACATATATCTAAGCATGAATGCTAACTGCCACCACCCACATATGTAGGTATTGCCTAAGGCTGTGGCAACTGTATGTACTGTGCTGTCTGTCATTAACCCACAGACTGATGTTAACACACTGCAGTGGGGTCATACAGTGGGTATGGAATGGCGCCAAGGTCCTGGCCTCAAGCTGAATGCAGAAAACAGTACCAACATACCATATGGTAAGGACATGGACCCACTGTTTCCCACATCAATGCAATCCCATAAACACACAACCTGCATTGACAGACTTGGGTACTAAGGTTGATAACACTGTTGCATTCAGCTATCAAGTAGTGGCAGTAGTTAGAAAAGTCTTGGACATTATTCACCACATAGGTAAAGGGACTGCATCCAGATAACAGGTAGACATTACCTCTGTATAGTGTTCAGTCAGTACAATAACAACTTATCATCATGGCTGGTCTGGTATGTACCTATGCAGACATCGACAGCAACTGGAAAGGCTATGTTAACACCCACAAATGTTATCCATGGCCTTCAACACCTGTTTTATGCAGAAAGCCTCAGATCAGTAGTGCCCCACTTGGTATCAGATAGGTTGTTCACAGGTGGGCTGCATCATGCCCATATGGCAATGTTGTGCTCAGCCCTTCAACAGCTGCACCATATATATGAGTCTAACTCTTTGCACATTACCAGCATGACAGGACTGAATCACATATGCAACAGCAATAAAACCTGCTGGAAAGACAGGTTTGTCTCCCAGAGGCTGCCCTGTCTCAGGAATGCAATTCCCATACATGTTAAACAGAGTACCATGCAGACCCCCATGAAGTGCATCCATGATGACTGGATGGGAGAAAAGAAATCTGTCCCAGGGGCAACAGGTGCTAATTAATGATTCTGTTGGGGATACAGAAATGGCTACACATGTAAGGGACCCAGGGCCAGTACTCTAGTTGCCTTCTATGGACTATGTACCTGCAATCCTGCAGAACTCCCAGGTAACATGTATCAAGAGTAGCATGCTGTGTCAAGGGGTATGCATGCAACTTTATGCTGTCTGCCCCCATTGTCCGTCACACACTGTTCCATGCATACACACCTAGTTAAACATGCACATATGCAGCCATACCTTGGTGATGAAAACATCTCTGTGTTGCCACTACGCCATCCTAAGCTTCTGTATTGGCAGCAGGTCCACATGACTTAGACACACAGACACCTGGAACAGAAACAGAATAAGGTCTGTGAGACAACAGTCAGTCAGCAGTACTAACAGCAATACAGCATCATGGCACAATGGTACATAAACTTTCATGTGTATGCATAACAATTGTCAACAGACATCACCTCACAGGGCATAATACTACTGCACTACAAACTGCCATTAACTGTACTATATTCACCCTGTACATCAGACATATATTAGCATGTCCCTGCAGCGATGGTATGGATGACAGGGATGTGGCACAGGTATCATCAGAGGCACAGGGTGTGGTGTGGGGTTGCCACAGACCTAGCCCGTACCACACATTTGACATTGTGTGTGTGTGTGTGTGTGTGTGTGTGTGTGTGTGTGTGTGTGTGTGTGTGTGTGTCTGGTGAGGTGCTGGTCAGCTAGGCCATGGAGAGGAGCTGTGTGTGTCTGCATGTGGCAGTGATGTGTGAGTGTGTGCATGTCAAGCCATGTGCCAGCCCTACATGAGGGAATATTGGACAGCCGTGGACTGTACATGGCAGAATGGACAGTTCCCCATCTCCGGCCATGAACATGGGAACTGGTTCCACCAGGAGTGGCACTGGCACCATCATACCCAGGGCCAGATGAGGTACTACTTGCTGACGGTGACCGGTGTCTGCTGGGTCTGTGTCCCTCACGGGACCACCCAGGACCATGTGCCCATGTCCTGCCATGTTGTGGTGTGGACAGCACCCCCTTTTGTAGTGCTAGTGTTACTGTCACTACGGGAGCGTGACTGTGCATGGGCATGTGAGCTCTCAGTTGAAGTTGTTGCTGACCTACATCCATGTGTCCAATGACCTACTCCCACCACATTTTCAAGCACAGACATTGCACAGCTAAGGACTGACAATGTCTCACCTCACCATCTATCCACTACATCAGCAAAATGACATAAGGCATCACCAGTGCTGTGGATGGAATCATGCATGCCAGGCAGTGTGGCATCCATGTCCCTGAGCATCTGTCTGGTGTACTATTCATAATGTGCCTGTGCCTCCATGATGGACCAAAACATGCATCAGGTGACACATGCTGTGACACCTCTGACAGGTACTGGATGGGCAGCAGTCCTCTTTTGAGCACCCCTGCCAATCTGCATGTGTGGGACCTCACCAGCTCTCAGGCTATGGCTACTGTCTACATTCACAGATGCCATAGTCATCACACTGTCCTGTTTGATGCCACCACCCTCTGAATGTCCAATATTTGTGGCTAATGGGGACTGGGTATGTGTGGGCATACCTGTCTGTGTGCAGTGACATTGGGGGAGGAAGTGGGTTGTCAACCAATGGGACACATTCAGGCCCCAACAACCCCACCTGTGACTCACTATGGCCACCGTCATTATCAGAGTCTACTGAAACACTGACATCAGGCTGTGTGGGGGCACACTCCAACCCCCATGGTCACCTGTGAGGGGAAGACAACATGACTGCATTAAGTTCTGCACTATAATGTCTGCTGATATACACACACACACACACACACACACACACACACACACACACACACACACACACACACACACACACATATCATTGCTCTCAAATAATCAGGGACATATTTTAACAGAATCAGGGACAAAGCCAGAAAAAATCAGGAGCAATCAAGGACATTTGTAGAATATTAATACTATTAACATGAGACATTGGCAGAATAAAAGAATGTTAATTACTATACATTTTGTGAAATAAAAGAAATATATAACTCTTACTGCCATTATTTATTGAGTATAATTCACCTCTTTTCCTCCAAGGTTACCAGTTTTAGGAGGGATTATGAGGGACACAGCTAAATTTTGGAGTCTAAATCAGGGACATCCCTGGAAATCAGGGACAGTTGAGAGGTATGACACACATACAGGTGAGGTGCCACAAATGCATTATGCAGATCATACATTATGACTGATGCCATGCACAACACACAAGTAGAACACAACAGACACACACAAGACAGGCCCTTAACAACATGCAGTGCAGCTACATCCAGTTAATGTGGCTAATACTATACACCTGTGTGATAAGTGACGTCAATGTATGTGATGGACCTTCACCTAAAACACAGTGCATCCATTTCCACAATAGTAATGCACTCTTTTAGAGCAGATTGCCTACACTTTCACAAAAATACGTGCTAATATGTTACAGCTCCTGCCAATATGATGCTGTGATTACTGATGTAATGTACTCCAGTGAACGACTCCACAAGTGAACATGCAAGTATTGCAATACGGCTAAGCTTACAGTTTTGTCCACGGCAAACTGGCATCCCTTAACATGCCTAGGGTATAGATGAGCCATAAGAAAACAGTGCCACAGTCACCAGTTACAGCATGATGGAACCCGGCCACACCAACGATACCTATGGATCTGAGTCAAGGAGGTATTGTCAGCAGACACAAATGTGGCATTAGAATAGGATAATATCTGCATATATCAACATTGATAGTACAAACTGTGATACTACCCACATTGCTGACATTCACAATATGTGTGTACACGTGTGCATTACAAAACACACCCCCACAAATGCAGATTGACCTGACATATGTGTATAGGTATGCAAAGGCTGACACTATGAATGCTACAGTATTAGTGTAATGACAACTGGATGCTAACCTGATTGCTCCTTGGGTGTGGAAGCTGTGCCACCAACCTCCATGACATATGGTGTTATTGACTCTTGTTAGCTGGTGGCTGAACCCAGGTTTGCCAAGAACCCTTCTGTGGCCAGGAGTGGCTGTTCATTAGCAGGCCCTCCACTGTTACCAGCATGGTCCATGGACACAGCTGTGTCCCTTTGCTGTCCGTGATGTTTCAGATCTGTAGCCCAGTGTCGGACCTGATCATAGCTCCTGTCATGCTGGCCCACATGATTAACCAGTACCACAAGGTCTGCCCACAGTGCAGTGCATTCTTGCTAGTTATGGAGACTCCTTGACAACAGCACCTGGTGATGGAGTCTCAGGGCATCAATTACGGTGGTGATCTTGGCTTCTGAGAAAGGTGGATTCCTCTGGTGGTACATCCCACCTGAAAGACTTGGAGAGGGGAACACATCACAGGACCAAATACATTGCTCACCATTATGTACACACCCTGCACATCCACATTTTCCACCCCTATCCCCTGTTAACTCACACATCATACCCTGCCATCTATTACCACAGTATGTATGTGGCTATCAGCATCATAGTGGCAATACATCATGCATTGCCCTCCTGATCTTGATGTTTCCTGCTGCTTGCTGCATGTTCTATAAGGTGTTCAAATGCATTGGTCCTGTTGCATCTATTACTGCTTGTTCATAGCCTGTCTACATTGTATGCAGTGGTGTCAGACTCTACTGTTGTATTAAGCACCTGGGCTGTAGGACCACCCCTTAGATCTCCCTGACCTTCCTCCCTCAGATTCTTCACTATATGGCTGGACGATGTCCTACAGTTTCCCCTGCCAATCCTGTTGATATGCATGTCCTGGCACATTGTAGCACCCGTCTCAGTAACACAGATGGACAACTGTCTACAAACACCAGCAAGGAACATACTGTGTGAGAGATGCAATGACATTAGGAACATATAGTCCATGCTCTCTCCCTGTCAAGCACACATATTTGTCCCCAAACAGGTTGTGAATACAATCAGTATACCTCAAACATCACCCACACCTACAAAAAACACACACACGCGCACATACACACACACACACACACACACACACACACACATACGCATGCAGAGGTCCCCAACATTCACATCCACAAACAAAGGAGACCTGCAAGGCAAAGCCACACATGAATGCCACAGCCATACACAGTACATGCCATACATGGCCACACACCTGTGTCCCACAGCAGCCACACAGGCATCACCACATGTCAAACATATTACACATAGGAGACTCCATTGTGAGACAAATTGATGTGCCTCTCACCTGGCTGTATATGTGGATGGTCACAGTTACTTGTGTGACAGGTAACATAATCTGCCATATTGCATATGCACTGTTTTGTCTCACCAACAGGTGCTGCCATGAGTTTGTCACAGTCCATGTTGGTGTGCCTGACCTGGGATGTACGTCTCTGGACTATATGCAGTGAGACATGAGTGAGGAGTAGGCACTTTGATGATGTGTCCCAGGCAGGTGTGTCCCTAGTGTTATGTAACATTCCGCTGTCACCCAGAATGATGCCCCAATACATTCAGGAAATGATTGACCTTAACATGTGGCCTTTTATCCTGTGATATTTCATGGGTTCTAGTACGTGTGAGCCTGGGATGATATGGTCAACAGACCATGATGCTTCAATAGAGATGGCCTCCATGTGTCATAAGTGGCCTTCAGGTATCTGGCAATGGTTCTTGCCACCCCCATATTGCCCTCATTAGGAAAACTGGTGAGGCTATCACTAACAACATATAACTGTCAGTCCAACACACAATGGAGGCCATGCTGCTAAATGCTAGGAGTCTACACATGATTCTGCCCTCAGTACAAGCATTCTTAATCCTGGGAAATGCTTTCATCTGTGCAGTCACACACACATTGTTCAAAACTCCGGGGAGCACCCCAGCCTTACCTGGTGTACCATCCTATCAAACAGTCATACCCCAAAGTGTGGGTAGAAATGGCATGGGACATGTGATGTCAGTATAAATGAGACACATACACACCTCCATGCTGTGCAGGCAGTAAGATGCACAGGGGACACTGCAGGGGCAGCTCACCATTGCTAACACAGCTATTCAAATCATAGGTAGCTACTGGCCACCACATGTGACCAGGAAGCCCATTCTGCCTATATGGACCTCATCAACTGTATTATGATTTGGATCTGTACCCTGATCATGAGTCACTTGAATGATCCAAACATACATTGGAAGATGTACCCGTGCAAGCACACAAATGGCCAGACAGCCATCAACAGTGGAATAACAAACACCTCCGTGCAGTTAGGGGCTAGCCCCACATGAGGAGAAGGTGAGTTGGAGTTGATAATACACAAGTTATCACTGTAGCATCCCTACAGTGTCATCCTCAGTGGCAAAGCAAGTATCAAGTGGTCACATTTGCCAGCACCATCTCCCACAATGCCCATCTAGCTATGGTCAGACATACATATACCTCCAATATGGAATATATCCTCAGGGGGGTGGTATACACAGCTTCACAGCCCCAAACCCCTCTGTAAGGACTGGCACCATTATCCACACATACACACAAGTGCCATATGTGCATTTTTATAGACGCATGGAGTCAGGTATACCCAAAAGGACTACATCATCCTCTGCAAGGATATGTACACTTGTCTGGTGGACATCTGCAATACATACGTTTCTATAACAGGGATGACATACCGCTGTTCTAGACAAAGTAGGAGCAGGTACCCATTTTGGAGCAACATCTCCTTAGCATGAGTAAGCAAATGAGATCACTCCTGGAAACCTGCACAGCAAACCCAGAGCCCACATTGTTGACATCCACTACAGACAATCATCTCCCATTTTGCACATATGTCTGCAACATCACATGAAGCACTTGCATCTGTTCACTTGTGATGGTGAAGGACACCAGCTATACCAGTGCTGTAGGTATAGCATGCTTGAAGCCTGACAGAGTCAGTGTAGGCTTCACCCTCTGTACCCCATCAGTACATCAGGATATCCACAGTACCTGCCCTCTTCTCCTATATGTAGAGAACAGGTCACCACTGCCATGTGAATTTCATGTTATACATCCGCCATGGGAGCCTATCACAACACAGGATGCATCCTACATGACCCCAAGCATAACCCTGCAACACCATAAGGCACTGTATTCAAAAGAGGCCTGACTACCGCCTTTGTCCCAGCTGTGTGAAGGACAACTACTGTCGCCCCTTTACAATAAGGTGTGGCATGCACCGATCTGTCACATTATACACTAATCAGCATAACTAAGCTGTTCTGCAAGGCCATAGCACAGTTTATACTGAACCTCATTAACAAGGACATTGGTGACCCCCACACACTCCATCACGCACAGTTAGGCTTTGTGAAGGAAGGAATCATGTCTGTTACACTCGGCGACCTGTTTGACACAGTCACCAAAGCCAAATATGAGGGGTGACAGTGCACACTGCCTACTTTGGCCTAGACAAAGTCTTTGCGAGTAAAACACACATGGCCATAACAGATATATGCTCCCAAGTATAGGTTCATAGGTAAGTACTAGGCTAACGGCCCTGGAGCCAATGTAAACTTTGCCCAATAGTGTTCCTAGTCATCTGGCTTACCAGACATTGGTTCCCTGTGCCTTTATCTAGCAATGTGATTGAAGTGATCCCCAGGGTGAATTTCCTATTTCCCATCCATTAATCAAGATTTCTCTTGAAGAGGGCCATTGAGGTGCTCTGCCTAACATGAATGGGGAGTTCATTCCAGAGTATTGGAAGTCTCTGGGTTAGGAACCTATCCCTCCAGCAGGTTCTGTTTAATGTGGTGATAAGGTTGATGTCTTTGGAACGAGTAGCACAGAGGGATTGGGATTTTTCAGATGAAGAATGTCTAGCAAAACTGAGTCAGACATGGCTCTGTATGTCAAGCAGAGGTTGCCTCTAAGTATGCGATATGAGATGGAGTAAAGTTTAAGTTTTTTAAGTCTATCTGCATAAGGCACATGTTTGAGTCCTAAGATCTTCTTAGTGAGGAACATCTGTGGCCTTTCCAGTTGTTGGAGCCAAGTAGAGAGAGATAATGACTTCTTTTTTCCTGGATGAGAAAACTTTTGTGATGAGATGTGCCACGTAAGACTTCCTAACTTCAGTGATGACATGGTTGTCAAAGAAGAGATTGCTGTCTACCTGTGTCCCTAGATCACTTATAGCACCATCAGAGTTAAGTGGATTCCCTTCGATATGGTAGTTTGTGGGCACTGTGTTTTTCCTGAAGGGAATGACTATGCATCTTTTGGCATTGAGCCTAAGGCCATGGTTTTGGCACCAGTCTTTGGTTTCCATTAGGCCTTTTTGTATGATGTCCACATCAGCTTGAGAATCAATAATAGCTCTCAGTTTGCAGTCATCCGTGAATTTAGTTAACCAGAGTCCCTTGGTGTTGGCTTGAACTTCAGAGAAGTAGATACCAAGCAGGAGAGGACCCAGAACCAATCCCTGTGGGACTTCACTTGTAACTGCCCGGTAGTCAGATTTGGAGTCAGCTACTTTCACTATGTGGGTTCTTTCAGTGAGCCAGTTGGCAACCCAGCTAGTGATATATGGGTTTATGCCCAGATTAGTGTGCTTATCAATGATTCCAGAGTGTGGGATGGTGTCAAAGGCTTTGGCTAGATCAATGTAGGCTGTGTGGGCAGCCTTGCCTTCATCCACAGCTCTGGTGACAGCTTCGAAGAAGTCTATCAAATTGTGCAGACATGATCTGCCTTTCACAAACCCAAACTTTGTGGGGTCCAGGGTTTGAAGGTTGCCTATATCCTTACTTATAAGATCCATAATAATACATTCTATAGCCTTACAGATCAGACTCGTCAAGCTGATAGGGCAGTAGTTCCCCAGGGTCAATAGTTACACCCCCTTTGTGGTGTGGGATGACTGTAGCAGTGCACCATTCAGTGGGGAAAAAGCCAGAACTGAGGCTGTAACTGAACAGGGAACTCAGGTGTGGTGCCAGTTCTTTTTCCAAATCATGTAGGACACGACCTGGTGTATTATCTGGTCCCATGGAAGCTGTATTCTTAGCTTTGGTCAGTGCAGTTTCTACTTGTGCAGTCATGATAATAGGGAGTTAGTATTCCTCGGGTATGTGGATGGGCCTTTTAGGGATGAGGGGGGAGTAAATTTCACACTAAACCTGTCTGCCAAGATATTGGCAATATCAATTGGATCAGTATAAGTGGTGCCGTTGTGCTGTAGCTCAGAGCAACTCTGCATATTATTATGCAGACTCTTGACATAACTAAAGAATGCCTTGTGGTTGTCCTTAATATCTGTACCAATTTTGCTTTCATAACTAGTGTTGGTGGATTTGATGAAGGATCTCAGTTTTTACTGAGTTTTCCAAGGGAATTTTTCCAGTCATTGGACTTTACCCTTTTCTGCAACAGTTTTTTCCTTCTGTTGTAGATTTGTTAATGGCAGGGGTCCACCAGATTGGCTTCCCTTTTTTAGAGGAGAGTGTCTTGGTTCTGTTTGGTATGACCCTATCTATGCAATTGTGTAAGTGCTCATACAGTGGCCTGGTATATGATTCAGCAGCCATACTTCCATTCCCCATTTCTATGAATGAGGGGAAGCTTGCCACTTCTGTCCTTAGAAGCTCAAAATTAGCTTTGGAAAAGTTTTTCACTGGTTTCCTTTTTCAGGGGTGGGGGCGGGATTTGGATATCAATGGTGATTAACTTGTGGTCGGATCTGACCAGGGAGGGGTTTATCAAGGGAGTGGAGCAGCGATCCCCCATGTTTGTAATGACTAGGTCAAGAATGTTGTTTCCCCTAGTGGGGGTGAGGATATGTTGGTCCAAGGCTTTGGAGTTGATGAATTCCAGGAAATGTTGGGCAAAAGTGTTGGAGCAATGGAGGGGTAGTAAAAGTCTTCCAGAATAAGGGTATTAGGCTAGACCTTGATGTTTTCCAGAGTGCCCAGGGATGCAGAGTGGGAGTCCTGGGACATTGTGGGGGATCTGTAGCAGGCTACAACATGGACTGCAGCTTTGTCCAGTGATAACTGTACCTGAAGTATTTCTGATGCATTATGTTGGGAACAAGTCTGGAAGTGTGTGTATATTTTATGAAGATGGATGCACCTCCGCCTTTGGGGGTTCCATCATCACATCCCTTAGGGCTATGGTTCAGATTTGTGGGCCAAAAAGTATGATATGCATTGTAACCTGGTAGTGCAGGAGTGTTCTCAGGAACCTTGAACCAGGTCTCTGTTACTGCACAGATGTTGATGTTCTCCAGTTTGAGGAGTGACTTGAGTGAGTGGATTTTGAGTTTTAGACTTCTAGCATTGAGTAGCATAACCATTAGCATGTGTTTACTAGCAGATGTTATGGTGGCAAATTTGTCTTCAGGGCATTGCCTAAAAAAGGCACTATAGGGTTGGCAAGGGCCTTGGCCAGTATCCAGAATCCCAGGGGTGACAGATGCAGGCCATCTCTGGCAAAGCATTGAGGTCTGTCTATCATGTCATTCCAAGCAGACAGATACTGGACCCCATTGAATGACACCAGAAACTTAGCCAATTGTTGAAGTCAATCATTTTCTGCTTGTACAGTGTATGCATCACACCATATGTTACCATAGGGGTAGCACACTGGTGTGCTGACATGACCCAACTAATCCACATTGGGGAATCCACATCAAGAAATTGACACATAACTAGCAGTGTAACCTGTTGTTCTGTGTTTGGACCTCTGTTATGTGTGATGTACACATCTGAGGTGCAGGCCACCGCCATTGGCCTATGGCTGACCATGTCTGCAGATAACTGCATGCTGTTTGCTGTCACTGGATTCCCTGGTGATGTCGACATCTGCTTACCAGAGTGTCATACAGATACATGACTGGTGCCAGACACATGGCCTCAGGCCACATACAAGGAAATGCAGTGTCAACCCCTTTGGGTAGAGTGACATAACCACATATTACCACGATACTAACAACATCCTAGGCACGCAATCAGTCGTGAGGGATCTGTTCACACAGGTGGATGGCAACATGACATTTCACCTCCATGTTGCTTTTGTTGTATGGTAAACCTTCTACATGGCCCACCTCACACATAAGAGTATGTCATCCAGGGACATGGGGTCCTAACATCCCTGTATACACTCCAATAAGGGCCATTATCATGTAACATGCCCTGTTTGTAATTCACCTTACACAGCACATGCAGCAGCTGGGGACATCACAGAGGTTATCCAACAGGGAATACCAGGGCCTCAAACATCTTCCAAACACAGATAGGCTATAAGCCCAACCCTCTACCTGGTTGCATACATACTCCTCAGAGGTGACCTCTGTCTGGCATGCAAAGCAATCATGGACTCCATATTGTTGGGACTGCTGCACAAGTGCAACACAAGCTCCATTCTATTTACACATACACTTGCCCTCAACCTGGTGTGTGACATCATCTGGGCTTGTTGCTGCCTCAGATGTGTGTTCCACACACTCACCCTGCTGTGGAATGGTCACGGTGTCCACATCAGGCAGGATAGCTAAGTACACCTTTGCAGGCGGAACATGGATAACTGGATGGTTAAATGCACATACACCCTTGGTATAACACCCGTGTCCCTGTTGGACTGGGGCATCAGGTGCTGCCTTGCATACACATGGGCTAACATCTGACCTAGGCATATTGGGGCTCAGGGCCATAGCCTAGTAAACTCATACGGTTCTATGTATACCAGTTATGGCCTGTGTGCTGTGACAGACTGTGTTGCTATGTGTCCACACCCATCACTGCCATAAACTGTGGTGTGCCCCCTATGGGCAACGTTAGAGTACCATGTCATACAACCAACATCTGACAAATAGGTGAGTGGTACTACAAGTGCATCTGGCCATTCCAGCAACATCTGTGCTACACAATAACTGAGAGCAGTGCATATGTGGTGTAGGGTCTCCTCCTCGTAGGTGTCCAACATTTGCTGTACCCAGATGTTTGCGGAACATGTACATGTGCCTGATATAGATAGTCCCCCTGCCTGACACATGTGAATGTCTGGAAATCAGTTGGACAATATGTAATTGCTGTCCCCAGGGTGTAGGAAATGTGTCTGTTACATGTCAGACCCCTCCTAACACAGTAATGATACATTAATATCTGGTACTTATTCACTTGCTTACATTGTATGCTCAATATGTACACTGTTGCTGAGGTGGAGCCTGTGTCCCCCCACTATTACTGCCTATAACCTGCTGTCCTTCTGCAGGGGGTCACCAGGTATGATAGCCATAGCTGTCAGGCAATGACATACACTTGTGGAGAACACAGTGACCTATCCAGAGTACACCAGGAACAGTCAGGGACACCTGGACAATGTCTGAATTCACCTTGTTTGACAGTCATAGATTGAGAGGAGCTTACAGCTGTATCCACCAGCAGTTACTGTCACTATTGTACAACAGACAATCCAGTAGCATTCATACGTGAGCTGACCATTGCTGAGGGGACTCAGGGGCCAGAGCTGTGATCTGTGTAACTGCAGACAGAGCCAAAAGGACGACTGTAGGTGCTGGACAGCAGACTAACAGCAACATGTCATTGCAAGATATCTTGATGAGACCTACTGCTGAAATTCCTATTTCCCATGACTGCATCCCCCATCTGCATTCCATTACATGGTTAATTCTAGATGCTCTTTTTTTTTTTTTGTAAGGAGAGAGTGGAAAGTTGAGGAAGGGTTGTAGGCATGTTTGTGGAGGAAAGATGGGTAGGAGAGGTTGTATTTGGATACAGACAAGACAGCGGACAGGGGCAGTGTATAACACATGATGGGGGTAAACACCTTGGACAAGGAGGTGTTTGGTAATCAGAGGACTAAGTGCCTCCAGATGGAAACAGTGGGACTGATCTCCCCACCCATGGGCAGTCACCACTGCCCCTTCACAGCCCTGAAGGTGGCTGTGCTGGGGGCTGGGCACTGGGGCAAGCCTGCCCCTCCAGGTAAGCCAGTCTGCCCTTGATCTGGCACAGTCAGTCATCCAAATTGTGCTGGATAACCCTGTGCACCATTCCTGGGAACTGATTTCAGGTGACAACATCCTCCCCATTACTGGGGGGGGGGCAGACCCCATCCACTGAGGTGATTCCACCCAAGGGTGGTACAGGATCAGTGGAGGAGTCAACTCCAGGTTGGGTCCCACACGTGCTGGGACCCAGTGCCATGGGCAAATGAGGAGGGATAGATGGATCTGCCAGAACCGGCCTAGCCAAGCATGTTATGGTGTTGAGGCTTGTCAAAGACCAGAACATTTCAATGTTAGTTCAATGTTAGTTATAACAGCATGCGTGAGTGTTCCAATTAACCCAGCACAATAGAATTGCATAGCATGCAAAACACAGGCATAAATGGAATAACAGTCATAATTCTAACAGCATGCCAATAACAGTTACAACAGAAGGCCAGCAGCATTGGTATTTCAACAAGGTATGTTAGTATGCAACCATTATAATATATAACCAATAATACAGCACAAGGCCCAGCATTAGGTTTTCAGAACAACATATTTGAAACTAGAACCATACCCATAGTATAAGAACAATAATTTGTGATGCAGATAAGAGGTGGGGGGAGAGAAAGACATTCCTTTGACAACTCTATAGGCTATCCTTTTCACAAGAGTAGTGCTCAATACTCTACAGGTCTGCCCTTACTTTATGTCTAGAAGTTCCCTATAGCTTCTTTAGCATGTACATACCTCTCAAGCTAGCCAGATGGAATGGCATCGGCCAAGCCATAACACCTACAAGTACATAACTACAGGGGACTATTACATGTCAGGGGAACATATGTGACTATCAAGATGTACTCTGCACTGATGTTTTGTGAGTGTGCTACTGGCATACCTTAACTGGGTTTGTATGTGTGTACAAGGTTTTTGGCAGCAGTGATCACTATCCGTGACAGCGTGACACTTGAAAGACATGTATCATGCACAATACAAAGAGTTTGCACTTATCCTGCAGTCATTGGCAGGCATGGGGTTAGACTATCAAAAGACTTTCACAGACACACCAGCTATACAGCCATACCAACAATAAACTAATTTGTCTTATTAACTTGAAATAGTACTGTACATCATGTCATTTTATTTAATGGAGTGTTATCACCTTGCTGAGAAATACTGTTTACATACTACTACATTTCGACACAGATATTACTATACCCTTCATACAGCAACTACAGACATTCATTTACCTGTAAGTCCTGTGGGGAGAAAAATCTGTTAGCAATACATAACTGTTTCTATAAATAGCTAGTACTACTTCTGTTGCTATAAATATATCTTAGTTCCTGTCCCTGGATTCAAACCCTGGTCTGTGTGTGGCGAAATGAAAAAAAAAAAAAAAAAAAAAAAAAAAAAAAATATATATGATATGTACTTAAACCTCACCTGGTGACAATGTGTGACCTGGTAATATAGGTACAGTGTCACACAAGACTGCAGTTAAAGTTTAACATACACATACGAGATTCATGCATGACAGAGATAGTAGGTGAACTGTGTATTAATATTTGGTATGCAGGAATACACAATTAACTCCTTGTGGATGGGAATATGTGTGAACTGTACAGACCATATTGGGGTGCTGGGTTGCCTACCTGACCCATATACATTTGCAGATGGTATATTTGCAGTCTACAGCTATTACAGTTTCATACTTGCCTACATCAGTGTAACTACTTTCAAGGATGCATATAGCTGAAATGCAAAGTTTAACACAAGACAATCCTGGGAGAAACACACTGTAATACCTTAGTACTAATGTAGGTTCAGATCTTAGTACAGAACAAATATATTGCATTATATCTTGTAGTACAGCTCCACATCTACTCCACATCTACAGTTTAGTGTGACAGTTATTTTTTGGCCAACCTTCATTCACTTCATGGTGTTATACCCATGCCTACTTCACAAAACCTGTAATATTTGATTTCTTGAACAGCAGCCCAGAATACACACACTTGTCAGAAGACAAATTTATTGATGGTGAGATAACACAGTGATTGGTATACAGCTGACAATATTGTGCTAAAGTTTACATAATGCAGGTGTTGGAGATCATCTCTTATCACACCATCTCTGCAGTACTACCTTTATTTCTTCACAATTCTGACTGCAGTTGTACTGTATTTCCTGTAGCTTAGGGGTGCAGTTAATTTATTCCCTTCACATTTTCAATGCCAGTGTACTTTATTACCAGAACATGTATTATTAATACAGTATACACATTATTTCAACACATTATTAATGCTGTATCAACTTTCTTTAAGTAACAGTAGCATGTTTCATGCTTTCATTTATACTGAACTGTACCTGGCAATACTCACTTATATCAGTCCAGGTCTATGTACACATTCATTGCAGTACACTCACAACAGACTATACCCACTGACAGTTGCTACTGTACTCTTTCTTAATTATATTGCTATATTTCAATATATATTTGTACTCACCACACTCTCGGCACATCCTGACCAGGTGCCCTGCATGGGCCTCCAAGTTGCGAGCTCTCTCCTCTGCAGCTGTGAGGGGAAAACACACAGTTATGCATACCTTTCTATCAGATATTCTTACTAGAATTTGGTAAGTCAATGGTTCCTGTGCTTACAAACTTCTGGGGCATTGCATTCCCGAGCATCTTGGATCCATTGAGCCAAGTGCTCCCCCTTCCTTCACTTCTGGTCATCCTAATGAAGATGCACCTGGTCACCAGTGCGGGGGATTCCAGTTGCAGTGTTGAGGTCACTTGCCAGATGGTCCCAGGCCTCAGACTTGCATTCACAGACCTAGCACTGGCCCTGCAGCAGTCTGTTGCCATGGTCTTTGACAAGAAGCCCAACCATGACCCTGGATTCCAAAATGCTCCAGTGCTACACCCTGAAGTACACCTGCAGTGATTAAATTCCAACAGGTTCTGGCTGTATTCCCACCTTTTCAGCTTAAATAAGACTGTTTTCCTGGCCTTTGCCACCATTGGACCACACAAACCTGCTAAGCTTAGTTGAGCAGTGCTTAAACTGGTAGTGCTTAGCAATGCTTAGCAATGTGAAAACCCACTTAGCTGAGCTGAGGACTGCATAAACTGGGATTACTTAGCAGTGTCCAAATCAGCTAAGTGGAGCTGTGCATTGCTAAGTACAGCTAAAACAGTTTCTGTTTGAGCATTGCTTGGCTTGGCTTAGCAGAGCTTAGCTACAGGCAAACCAGAGTTTTTAAAAAATAAAAAAAAACAATTATTCAAAGTATTTGTTCATTAATGATAATTTATTATGTGTATCTATTTTACTTTATATCCCATAAATATATGTATTTCACTAAGTTATCTGGTAGTGTAACTTTACGGTGCCCACAGTGGTGCAGCTGTTAGTGTTGCTGCCTCACAGCAAGAGGTTCTCCGGTTCAATCCTCAGCTAGGGTGCCTTCTGTGCGGAGTCTGCATGCCCTCCCTGTGGTCATGTGGGTTTCCTCCAGGTGCTCCGGTTTCCTCCCACATCCCAAAGACATGCTGTAGGTGGATTGGTCACTCTAAATTGGCCCTAGGGTTGAGTGCATATGTGTGTGTGCCTTTTGTGGAAGGTTGAGCATTGGGCTGGAAACCTGACACCATAAAATTCCACTGCCAATCATGAGCAGACAGGTGATCTGCTGTGGAGACCCCTTACCAGGAAAAAACTGAAAGATGAAGAAGAAGATTTGGTAGTGTCACTTTAACGTATTGGACTCTTGTGTGTAACTGTGGCTTTTATCCTTGGGTCTCCACTGAAAATCAGCTTCTGATCATGCTGGGCTATACCAATTAACAAATTTCTATGTATACATAAAAAAATATATATTTACAACATTTCCCTATGTTATGTAAAAAGCTGATAGGCCTGTGTTCAAACCATGCACCTACTGCACATGAGGCCATCAGTCTAACCATTCAGCTATCGAGGATATTTATGATCAGTGCTATAGTGTTCTATATAGCTCTCAGTTATGTTTAAGCACTGCTGAGCACCGCACAGCACTGCACAATCCCACTTTGCTGTGCTTAAACTTGACCTTTTCTATTAAAATTGAAACCACCCGATTTCTATTTTTAGATGTCTGGCACAAGTTTATTGCTAAGTGCCGCACCACGCAAAACACACACACACACACACACACACACACACACACACACACACACACACACACACGAAGTAAAATTGAAATTAAAAAAAGGGAACACAAACATTTTCACATTTAATTTCATTGCATTATGGCACTCTGACAGTACAGAGGGAGTGTTACAGACACTGTAACACACCCCCTACATATAATCTGTACAACTGTCTGAGTAATACATTTATTTAACATTTTAGTGCAGAGGGCGTGTTACACATCTCAGAGCACTGTAACACACCCCCTACACTGATTCAGTAACCGTGTACACGGCTCTCCTTCAGTAGCGAGCCTTCATTAAAATGCAAGGTGTGCTGCCGAGGGAGAGCTGTAGACATGGCCATAATACACTCCATGTAGGGCTTGCACTATTCCTACATAGAGTTTATTAAATTTGGGTCCACAATTTTAATGCTTTTCTTAATATTATAATAATAACTAATGCAAATACTACATAGCACTTATTTTTGTTTTTGCTTCCTAAACAAATTGTATTATGTATTCATGCTGCCTAAAAATTACATAAAGTTATATATTGCTAATACAGTTCTTGAAGTAACAATATTTTTGGGAAAGCACAACAGTTATTAGTATAATATCTAACTATTTGTATGGTGCCATAACATAAATTGTGCAAATAAATAACTTGGGTTTATTACAACTGCTCATGCGCTACAAATGGCAAGTGCCTAAACTCACACTAGTCCAATCATACTTATTTATCTAGGCCTTCCAACACCTTACCAATGCATATTTTAGTTTTTCCCCCACATTGCAAAGTATTTCTTAATCCCTATGATGCATAATTATAATTACCATGTCATTTCATCACATACCATATACAAGTACTAGTGATATCTTCGATCCAAGACCAAGGTGAGGAAGTGTGGCTATGTCACTATACTGTATATCCCTCATTTCAAGTAGTCATGGGATTGTGTCTCCCAGATTTTCCAAATGCATAAATCGTATGATCGATTAAGATTACCTTTATTACCCTACCTTTCTATTATGTTGTTTCTCTGAATTTCAAAACTGTACTTTATGAATGTGATTCTCAATTATTTATTTCACAATACTGTCATGAATATACTAATATTCATTATAAAGATCATTGTTGCTGTAACTATATGGGTTGTATCCTGCACAGAATGCAATCACCTACCAGGTTCCAAGGGTTAAAGGACATCATCTGCTCACTAAAACCATTGGTCTTCTTGAGTGAGATGAAAACAATGAGTGGTTTGGGAACCAAGCTCTTCAGAGCTTTTCTGCCATGGAAAAGCAATCCTCTTGTTAGCTTTAGTGGACTGATGAAAATGAAAATACTGTACTTTGCTGGGCAGGAATTTCCCTTGAGGGAAGAAAAAAAGTTTCATGCAACTTTTTATTCCAGAAATGAAGTTTTCTATAAAAATGTAAATGTTTAATCTAAGAAAAGGTGAAAATGTCACTTGACTTTTAGTAACTTTTACTGTGGAGTGTTACTTTTTTACTTTTGTGGGTAAAAGTTGATAAACTAACTTAAATTATTTATTCTGAAGTACAAGTTGTGTTATTTTACTTTTGGGGCCTGGAGTAAGTGTCTGATATGTTTTTTTACTGTGTTTTTAGTGGAAAAAAAAGTTACTTTTTTACTATTTAACTTTTTTACAGACTCATGTTGCCAGTATTTTCCAATAATCAGGCATCATTTTTGGCTTAACCATGGTACAATCTAACAGTTCCTCAGTTATTCCCTCTTCCAGCCTCAAAAAGAAAGGAAATTAATAAACAGCCTTTGCCACCATAACAGGCTGCTAAAGGTTTCTAACCCTAGATGGGCTATTCTGCTGTGGCCATTTCTTCTTCCTCAAAACATTAATCTTTTTCCTTGCATCCCTCTTGTGTAGTTCCTACAGCCACCATGGTCTGGGGATTAGATGTCCTCCGTGACTACTTCAATAACCTTGGCAGGCAAGAGAGAACTACTCTTCTCAGTCCTGGGAGAAGGATCTCTATGAAAGTTTTCCTTAGCAAAAGTGTGTCCACTTCTTAAGAAATTCCTGTCAAAAAGAAGAAAAAGCCTAGACAAGTATCTTTTCCTGTCCCTCCATTTTGGACAGGAGCTCAGGGTTTTTGTTCAGGCTCCTGACACTTCCAAATTAACTTTTTCTGGTAAAAGAAAAAGGGATTCTTCATTTACTGAAGATATTCAGCATATTGAACCCCAAAAAGGATGCATGCTAACTTGCTTTTTCAGGTTTCTGATTCAGATTCTGAGGAGAGCTGGCTTCTGCCACTCCCCTTGTAAGATTCACTTTCCCTTAAACTATTTCCAGAATCAGTTGTTTAATTGGGTATATAATGACATTTCACTATCCCTGAAGAAGCATTATGACTTATTGCAATGGGATATTCCAGAACCTACTCCAGTTCCTCATGTAATTTCAGCATTATAGGAAGTTTTTATCACAGCCTTTAACTTGTCTGGTAGACAGCCTGCTGTCCTGATGAAAGCCGATAGATGAAATTCCTCAGTCTTAAAAGTTTTTATATACTCATCCCAGATCAGACCCAGCAACTATTATTTTAGTGAATTCAGCTAGATATCTGGTTAATACTAATCCATCCCCTTCTGACAATGTTCAGAAAGCTTTTGATATATTTGGGGAAATGTTTTCTTCTGCAACACTTAGTTTTAGAATTCTCATCTGTCAGTCTCATATGTAGAAGTTTTTGCTTGCCTCTTTTGAGAACACAAGGGATATTATTGTATTTGTTTCTTCTTTTGAGCAAAAAAAAAATCTTTGTGTAACCTAATTGCTTCTGCTTTTCAAGTTGTTATCCGTTATTCTGCTGTCTAAAATTGCTTATGATTCTGCCGATGCCACTTCCAGGACTGTAGACACAGGAATGGTTATGAGGAGGTTTGCTTGGTTGCATACTCAAAACCTTCAAAAGATGCTACAGCTGAAATTTTGAATTTTCTCTGGATAGACCATTTTTGGGCCATTTGCAGCAGAGGTCCTTAAAAAGTGTGACAAGAGAGGTATGCATATTCAAAGAATATGACAGATTTTTCAGCCAAGAGTGACCAGAGATATAATGATACCACTACTACCTGTTTACCAATGTAAAATAAACAAACTCAGCAACCTGATAGAAAGTAAATGATTAAAAAACTGTGGCATGGAGGTTCCAAAAGGAAAGAACAACTCCCCAAAAAAAAGGCCAGTACAATAAGTCTGAATGACAATGTAAAAGACATTTCCTCCTTCTTCTAAAGTTGGCATACCCTTTATCCTTCAAGAGGGTCTGAACCCCCATGTCTCATTTTGACAATAGATAGTTTCAGACAAATGAGTTATGAAAGTAAGCCACCATGGTTATAGATGGCAGTAGGAGTCTCTTCCACCTTTTTGAGGGAGTCATCATCATCCATTAGAGCAAACTCTTCTCTTACCTCCTGCAATTCAATGTCTATTGTCTCAGAGTGTGAAAGAAGCGGTAACTCCTCCTCAGCTAGGTGTAAGGTTTTATTCAAGAATGCATTTGATGACAAAGAAAGAAGATTCACAAACACCATTTCTAGACCTTTCCTATCTAAATGTGAGTGTGATAGTACCTAAGTTCAAATAATTATTCATTCATAACTTGTTAACCCTTATTCCCCTTTTGAGTTTTTTGATGGCCTTTTGTTTAAAAGATGCATATCATCACATTCCTTTCGATCCAGATTTCAGATGTTTCCTAAGATTCTCTGTGTCTGGATCACATTATCAGTTCTTAGTATTACCCTTTGGTCTATCCACTTCTCCAAGAGTATTCACGAAGAGTCTACAAGATGTTAACATTTATTTCCTTATTTAGGTGACCTGCTTATCTTTGAAGAGTCTTTTTCAAAGTGAAAGGAATCGCTCACCTGGGTTAAACATCGCCTACACAGGCTGGAATTATAAAAGAACATACAAAAGTCTTGTCTGCCTCCTCACTGTATTGCTTTCCAGGTGTGTCTCCTAGTTACAACAGTACAAAGATTATTTCTTCCACAGTAAAAAAAAAAAAGTATATCTATATCTAGATCTTTTCCTGCGATTTTCACTGAGACTACTGTCTAAGCCAAGAAATATCTCTGGATTCTGTGTTTCATGGCTTCTATTCTGATTCATCCAGCAAGACTCTACATGAAAGAAATCCAATGTAACCTGAAATCTGTATGGTCCCAACATCAACATCCCATAACATTTCATATTCCAGTTTAGGGGATTTTAAAAAGGGATATTTCATGGAGAAAAAAACAAATGTATCAATATCCATGTCTCCCATTCTCCCTTCTAGCTCATATAGAGTCAGTAGCAACATACACCTCAGATTTTCTTTGGTGACCGTTGTCTATTAGGATAAAAATGCAGGGCTTTTGGAATAGATAGAACAGACCAAAATACATAAATATAAAATATGTCAGCTCTTATAAATGCTTTCCACTCTGTTAATCATCTGTGGTTTGCAGGACCACTACGAGTTTTCACAATCAACTAAACAGTGGTGTGGTACATAAACAAACGGGTAACAGGGTCTTATCATCTGTGTAGACTATCCGTGGTAGCATGGGATATAGCTTTTCAGCACAATTTCACTGTGCAGGCATCTCACATAACATCAGAACAAAACTGTATGGCAGATAAGTTGAGCAGGACCAGAACAGATCCTCACAAAAGGAAAACTAATCAGGGAGTCTTCTGGTAATCAGTAGGCAAAAGTCTACTGCAGGACTCCATGCAAGAAGGCCTGCAATATAGATGTATTTTTCCTCTTTCTTGGAAAGGAATGTCCATGTATACATTTTCATCCTTTCTATTAATATCCAGGATACTTCTGAAGATTCAGAAGGGCACTCCAAATGGCATTGTGTTGATTGCCTTCTGTACCAGGCAATAGTGTTTTTCCCTTCTTTTGGAAATGACCAGGGGCAAGCACCACAAGCATCCTCACAGACTGGATATACTCTTCTAGTACAAGGGCTCAAACAACTTCAATTTACTGCCTGGGTGAAATAGTCTTAATACCTTGTAGGCACCTATTTTTGAGAAAGTTTAGCAAATATTAAAGATGGCAAGAAAACCTGATACTAGGAAACCATATATTAGTAAATGGAAATTATGTCCTGGTAGGCATCAAGACTGGAATCTGTACCCTTTCACTGCTAATTTTTCCCTATTTCTATATACTTGTGAAAGTTGTTATCCTCTGTCCTGTTTTACTCATTTATAATGGTTAATTTGTTGGCAATTTCAGCATTTATGTCCATAGATCACCCTCTTTCAATGCAATCATGTGAATATTTTTTTCAAAGAGCTGTTGCATGCAAGGCCTCCGAGAAAGCAAGTGTATCTTCCTTGAGATCTTAATTTGGTAAGAGAAAATAATACATCTGAACCAGCTTATTAGGCAGACACAAGCTTATTAACATGGAAACCAGTGTTACTCCTTTTCTTGGCCTCTACAAGAAGAGTATCTCAGTTGCAATATCTTATGCTGGGTAAGCCTTATCTCATTTTTCACAAAGATAGGTCTCCTTGAGAGCTAATCCTTCATGTATGCCTAAAATGATATCTGTGTTTTCTTTGAGCCATGCTATCCATTCCCACTGTCTTCTATACAGAACCTAAAAAATGAGGGATAAAGGATACTCCATACCTTGGAAGACTGCAAACAAATGAGGTACTATTTTGGCAGAACAGAATCTTATAGTAACTCTAATCAGTTGTTCATTTCTCATGAAGGTAGGGAAACAGGGCAAAATTAGATTATTTCCATATGGTTGCTTCCTGCTATTACCTTTTCTTATACTCTCCACAATAAAGCAATTCCAGGAGGATCAAGGGTCATTCTACCAGGGCCTTGGCTTCTTCTATGTTTTTTTTGGAACAGGTTGAATTCCAGAAGCAGCAACTTTGTCCTGTGTGTATAATTATACAAAGCTCTATAAAATAGATTTATTCTCAAGGTCAATCACAGGCTTTGAAAGGACCAATCTCCTGCGGCTCTTGGACTCTTAACCTTCCTCCTCCCTGTCAGTCTAACCTATGGTAAACAATGTATATCTCAGGCTTCTGCAACAGTGATCTTTATGATGATGGACATAGTAGAGTTTTGTAATTGCAGTGACAGTCGATGTTCAAATGGTCACTGCTGCAGCCACTCTTTTCCTCCATTCCATAGCAATGATGTTTTCAGTGCTTTAGCCTTTGTCCTGCTCTTTCTGTTGGTATGAAAGCTCTGAATAGCTTGGTACCCAAAAACTTTTTTTTTATCAGCTCAGCTTGAGCTGAGCAATAGATTTGGCACAGTAAAGGTTACTTGAAAGTAGGTCAGCATATGTATCCTGTGCAGAATATAGCTAGTAAAGATAAGGCACTGCACCAGTGATCACTGGAACATCTACTATTATGATAAGTTTACTTATACAACTGTACTTTATTAAATCCAAATTTAAATTTAGCATATATATATATATATATATATATTGAAATATCTACTCTAGCATAATTTACTTTGTGTGAGCATTTTCAGGTGTTTTTGATTATCTTTATAATATGAAGTTAAAGATATTTAGTTAGCTTTTTTACCAGATATTATTATAGATATGAAATCCAGGCTCGTTTATTAATTTTTCTATGATCTGCTGAACTGGAGATTGTAATTGTAATAATTTTAGCATTTTTTTATCTGATATTATTCTCATCATTTCAGTTTCTGGTAATATAATCATATTAAACTAATATACTTCCTCATTTATCAAGTTAACACTTCTCTGAGATAGATCATTGGAACTGACTGAGGTAATTTTTAATTTTTTCCTCAGAAATTTATACATACAATTTAAAAAAATTGTTATTTTTTTGGTCCCTATGCTTTTGTACCCTAACCGACAATAGAATTGATGTTTGCTTAAAATTACCATTAATATGTGAAATTCAGATAAATCTGTAGAAACAATTCCTGATAAAATCCATATTGCCAATAAAACATTATCATGATTATTACAGTCTTGATTCTAATTTTCAGAGGATTTATTTTACTAGTCCATATATTATTATCATAGTGCATTATCCATGAAAATATATAATTAAGCTCTTTTTAGTGTTATATTATTGAGGTTAAATCTGGGGATAATTCTCTTTTCATTGTGGATCTGAATTTTATTGTTTTTAGAACTAACTTTCAAATTGCACCTAAAGATGATGTTTTCAAAATAAAGTAATTGAATGTACAATGCTTTAAAGATACCCTCATTAAATTATTTGCAAAAAAAAAAAGGATTATGGAAATTTGTATGTCCCAGGATTTAATAAAATCCATGTAGTCAGAGTGTAGAGCCTACATGGAATGTTACCATGTCTGTGTACACGGTTCCCCCGAGCAGCACGCCATGCATATAAATGATGGAGAATTGCAGAGGGAGGGCCAAAGAACATGGGTATTGAATCAGTGTAGGGAGATGTGTAGTGGTAACCATATTCATAGATGAGTAATAAACTCCCCGAACTGTCCTTTAGTGTTATAGTAATTTTTTTAAAATAAAAAAGCATGGTTGCTTGGCATGGTGCAGAGCACAGCAATGCAAAACTTCATCCACAGACAAGATAGCAGACAACTGCCAGACATCTAAAAATAGAAACCAGATGCATTTAATTATTTATTTAAATGTATCTTTAAGCATATCTGAGAATGCTTTCTTGGCGCAGTACAATGTTCAGCATTGCTTATAGGTAACTCAGTGTTAAATGAAAAAGTACACCTAATGTCTGAATATCCACATAGCTTAACAGGTAAAGTCATGGCTCCATGTGTAATTGGTCCAGGGTTTGAATACATGGAAGTCAAATATGCATTTAGTTTTAATATACAGATCTTACAGACTTATTAAAAATATGTCTCTGTTGTGCTCTGCAAAGCACTGCTGAGACCTGCTAAGACCTGCTAAACACCGCATAAAAATGATAATGGCTGCCAGTGTTGGCTGGTTTGCATATGGCTAAGCTCCACTAAGACTATGGTTCTGCAAGTTTTCACATTTCTTAGCTTAGCCGCACTGGTTTGTCTAGAGCTAAGCAATGCAGCGCCTTTTTGAATGTTGCCCAATGACATGTAAGGATGGGAAAGCAGCCTATATTAAGCCCAATAGGTGGGAATACAGAATAATCCATTGGAGTTCTGTCTCTGAAGGGTACTATGGCTGGTGTTGGTGATGGTGTGCACTTTCAGGTGCAGCACTGGGGCATTCTAGAGTCCTGGGTCATGGTTGGATTCCTAGATAAAAACCATGATGACCAGCTGCTCCAGGGAGGTTTCCAGGGCTCCGAGTTAAGGCAGAGGCCTGGGACCAGCTGGCCAGAGAACTCACCAGTGTTACAGGTATCCACTGCACAAGTGAGCAGTGTCATCACCACCATAATGACCTGAAATGTTGAAAGGGGGATCTCTTGGACATCTGGGTCCAAGAAGCTTGGACTGGGAATTCCCCACAAGTATATAAGCAATTTTGCCTCTCTTTCAAAAGTATCTAATCTGAATGTCTGCAAAACTGGTATGCATGATGGCGTGCTTCTCTTGCAACAGCTGCAGAGGAGTGGGCTTGCAGTGTCAAGTCGCACATTGAGTTCCTGACCAGGTTGTGCCATGAGTGTAGTGAGTATGAATGTATTATGCTAATTGTAGTGAAATAAGCAAGAAAGGGTAAAGCATTAACTGCATTAAAGTATATACAATAAAGTCTGTAGTGCAATAAATGTGGAATTAAAGCTGTATTGCAAGAAATGAATCATGGCAACTGTTGTGCAATAAAAACACTAAACAATGCCTGTAACTGTGTTAAAGTATATCCAATAAAGTCTGTAGTTCAATAATTGTGGAATTAGAGCTTTCTTGCAAGAAATGAATAATACCAACTGTTGTGCAATAAAAACATGAAACAGTACCAGTAACTGCATTAAATTATATACAATGAAGTCTGTAGTGCAATAATTGTGGAATTAGAGCTGTTTTGCAAGAAATAAATAATGCCAACTGTTCTGCAATAAAACATGAATCAATGCCAATAACAACAAGGAAAATGGTGTACATCAGGACTGTCTTGTAACCATTGTAGTAGAGCTGCATGCATTCAAGGTGTAAGGTAAAGTGCTACAGTCAAGTATAACACTGGAATAGCTGTAGAATGCAAATCTAATGGCTGCCAATTGTATTAACACATATAGTACTGTTCAACGCTGTCTCTAGGCCAATATTGTTCATATAATGTTCTGTCATCTTAAACATCAGGTAAGCAAGGTGTATGGGTGAGGTAGCCCACTTCTTGACCTGATATTGTTTGTTGACTTCACAGATATTTCAACACTAACAATGAAGTGGGTACTCCAGCATTGTCAGACTGATATATAGCGTACCTACTGTTTGTGTTATTCTTTTATTTCATGCATGTTTGTTCTACTGTCACTGCAGTCTAGTATAACACTGTAGTAGTACTGCCAGGTCATATTTTGTTTCTAGGTAAGCTCTAGGTAAATATCATTTATTTATTTATTTATATTTGTTGACTGGGAGTGTCCGACTGGACGTAGGTCAATTTTCAGCGGAGGCCCGGAGAGAAAAGCTCCACAGTTAAAATAAACAGACAGTAGTTACATTGGATTACATAGCGATTAACAATTTACATAGCAATTACTTACAACATATTTACAGATGAAGAACATAGTACATCAGTAGACAACTAGAATCTTTATCTGTGAAGTACATAACAGACATTAACAAATGTTAAAATAAGAAGTTCCTGCTGTATAAGTACTGGCTTATGAGCATCTGAGCTTGCTATAATCAAGGTAGTTAGTGGAGTGGAAAGAAAGGTAGTGGTTGGATGGGGTGGGTGATATTAGAGTGGGAGTTACAAGGGCATAGCCAGCATGTTTTTAGGTGTGCTTTTAGTAAAGTTTTGAAGTGGGTGCATGATGGTACGGAGGTAATTGTGGGTGGAGGGAGTTCCATAATTTGGCTATGGTGCAAGAGAATAGTGCTTCACCAGCAGAGTTATTGGCTTTAGTGATCTGCAAGTGATTTTTGTTGCTGGATCTTAGTGGTCTGGTGGTGTGATAGGGTTGGAGTAGATTCTGGAGGGATGGGACATTTAGTGGATGGTTTACTAGTTTGTGGGCGAGTGAGAGTTGATACCATTGAAGGAGGTGAGGGAGTTCAAGCCAGCCCAGTTCAGCAAGTGAGAGACAGTGGTGACTACGGTAGGATGCCCCTGTGGCGAATTTGGCAATTTTGTTGTAGCAGGTCTATAGCTTGTTTATATTGCATTGCCTTAGGTTGGTATATATTGGAGAGGCATAAAGTAGGGTGGAGATAAGGTGGGAATTTGCTATTGAAATCTTTGCAGCTTTGGTGAGAAGATATTTATTTCTGTATAACACTCCTAGTTTTTTGTAGACTTTTTTTATGGTCATGGATATGTGAATGTCAAATTTTAGTTTATTGTCTATTTCCACTCCTAGCAATTTGGTGTGTTCAGTTAGGTATATAGTGGTGTTGTCTTTTGCTGTGATGTTAAAGTGAGAGTTGTTTTGAGTATGTTTGGTGGGTTGGAAGATGAGTAGCTTAGTTTTGTTTGGGTTGAGTATTAATTGGGCATCGGATAACCAAGTTTCAACAGAGGAAAAGGCTTCCTGTGTGACTTTTTGAAGTTAGGGTAGGGACTGGGCTGAGCAGATGATGGTCAAGTCATCTGCATATTGTATGAGTGTGCCATATGTGGTGGCCGAGGCTAGATTATTTGTGAAAACAGAGGAGAGTAGGGGCCCAAGGATGGATCCTTGGGGAACCCCTATGGAGACAGGTAGTTGTGGAGATATGTCATTCTGCCATACAACGGATTGTTGGCGGTCAGACAGGTAACTCTGAAACCAGTTGGTGACTGATTGTAAGAAGGATAGGTTATTGAGGACAGAGATAAGTTGTTTGTGTGAGACCATGTCAAATGCTTTCGATAGGTCTAGGAAAGTAGCAGAGGAGAGATAGCCATTGTTTTTATGCTGAAGGATATTGTTAGTAAAGGAGAGTAAGGCAGTGGTGGTGCTATGGTTTGGTCGGAAACCATGCTGATTATTGGAAAGGAGGTTGTTAGTAAGGAAGTAGTCTGAGACCTGAGAGTGTATGCATCTCTCTAGTATTTTGGAGAGTGGAGAGAGACTAGCAATGGGGCAGTAATTGGTTAGTTCTTTGGAGGGTCCACCTTTGTGGAGGGGAATTATATGTGATACTTTCCACAGTGTGGGAACATAACTTTCTGACAGAGATCGGTTAATCAAGATGGATACTGGGTAGGCCTGAGCATCAGCTGTGATTTGTAGGTATTCACTTGGGAGGTTGTCTGCTGCTAATTTGGTGGGTTTAAGTTTAGTTAAGAGTTTTTTATGTTGGAGGTAGATACAGGAGAAAAAGAGGAGGCAGTGGGGAGATTAGTAGTTGAAGGTGTGGGTTGGAGGGGAGGGGGGTTGTGTTGTTTAGCTAGTGATAGTATGGTTTGTGTGAAGTGTGTGTTGAATGAGGTAGCAATATTTTCTGAGGAGTGAGGGATGTTAGGAGGAGGGGTACTGACTTTACCTGGGTGGAGGATGGAGTTTATGGAGGACCAGAATTGTTTGGGGCTGTGTTGTGAGGAGTCTAGGGCAGACTGGTAGTATTGGGATTTGTCCTGTTTTATCAGCTTTTTGACTCTATTGCGTAGTTCTAGGAATTTCTGTCTAGTTGAGGGGGTCTTGGTTTTGCCCCAGTGCTCCCAGGCTTTATCCCTGTTTTTCATTTCTGACTTAGTGGTTTTCTGTCGCCATGGGGATGGTTGTGCTTTGATTGGGGCATGGTAATTAAGGATGCTCAGGAAGGTAGTATTAAAAAATTCAACTGCATCATCAAGACTGAGGTACTTTAGAGGATGCCAGTTACATTCTTTGAGGGATGAGATGAATGTGAGTGGGTTAAAGTTTATTTTTTTACGTATCTGATGGTAGACAGGTTTAGCTTGGTATAGGTATTTTTTCAGTAGGAATGTTGGGGAGTGATCACTGAGGCTATCTGATAAGCAGCCTGTTATATATGACTGGGGGCTCTTACTGACTAGTATCCAATCCAGGGTAGTGTGCTTGCTGGAGTTTTTATTTATCCTGGTTGGTGACTGGACTAGTTGGGTGAAGCCATGAAGGTTTACATGATGGGTTGGATGGTTGCTGGAACAGGATTGCCAGTCAATATCGAAATCACCTAAAATTATAGTTTCATGGGGGAGATGGTGGGTAGACCAGCTGAGGAGGTTTTCTAGTGGAGGGATGTTTTGGCCAGGTGGGAAGTAGCATCCAATTATGTTGATGGTTTTGTTTTGGTTTATTTTGAGGTTGGAATATATTATTTCTTCATTGCCTATTTGTGGAGCTGATGATTTTAAGATCTGGATGTTTAGATGCTGTTTAAATATTATAGCTACACCGCCTCCTTTCTTGTTTAGCCAGTCTACTCTTAGTATGCCATAACCTGTAGGGAGTATTTTCTCACTGGTAATGTGAGGTTTTAGCCAGGTTTCTGTCAGGATGACTATATCTGGGGAATACAAGTCTATGATGGCATGGAGTTCATGGATTTTGTTGGATATACTTCTAATATTTAGGCTTAATAGAAGGAAGTCATTTGGCTTTCTATTGGCTGCAATATGGGAGAAGTTGTGGTTTCTAGTCTGATTATGAGGATTGGGGTTGGAGATGGTAGGGCCAGGGTTGGGGTGGATATCTCCACTTAGGGCTAGTTTTGATATGCATGAGGTTATTAGTTTTCTCAGTTTTTGAATGTGTTTGTTTATAAAGGAAACTTTATGATTGTGCTCTTTGGGTAATAGGTATGGTGGGAGGGTTACTATGTTAAGTTGTAGGGATGCTTTATGTTTGAGTAATATAGTTGGTAGAATATGTGGGGGGTGCATAGGGATGGTTCTTGAGTTGGTGTCTGGGGAGCTGAATGAGGGTGAGACATAGGTGGTGGTGTGAGTAGTAGTACAGTGGTAGTGGATGAGTGCGGGAATGATAGAGCTTTGGTAGGATGTAAGATATGCAAGGAGAGTGCATGCAGTAAGCATAGGTAAGGTATGCTTGTACATGTTAGTTGAGGAGGTGTGATAGTAGTGGGAAGATGGAAGAGGTAGTGTTGGGTTAGCGCTGTGGTTGGCTACTGGAAAGATGGGAGGGGTTTGTGAGTGTAATAAAGGTGGGACCACTGGGGCAGGAGGAAATAGGGGGCAGGGTGGGGAGAAAAGTGGGTAGAGACCCTGTTAGTTGCTCTTATGAGGGGGCTGGAAACAATCAGGTAACAGAGTTATCTGATGAATGAACATATGATAGTGACAAGGGTGGTTGTAGTTTTAAAAATGGTGCCTGCCACAGGTAATATTTATCAACTTTGGGATTGTCTTAAGGTAATAAACAGGGAAGGGGGAGGGGAGAACAAGGGTGTGAGCAGGCAGTTCTTTGTACTGCTGCTAATGAGCCAAAGCAAAGACAAGTTAGTGTTTGAGAAACAATCACAATTGACAAAGGACTGCTCTGAAACTGTAAGTCATTTCTTAACCATTTTCAGGTGGAAAACAGGATAACCTTGTATCAGTAGGCCACTGTGGTCTCAGTTTAAATTAACAAACACACAGTAATGATCATATTATGGATACTATCTGCTAACAGAAGGGAATAAGAGAGAAAGTGGAAGATGAGTGTGTGTGTGTGTGTGGGGGGGGGGGGCTGCTTACAAGCCAAAGGAGAGTGCTCTCCAGGGGAAAATGAATATTGGCTCAAACAGGTAGACACATACTCAAAGTTAACTTTAGTTGTTTGCAGACAGTTCAGACCCAGACTGTGCTTTTCTTATAAGAATGATAAAGGTGGTACCGCAGTTGAATACTTAAGAGTGGTGTTAGGTTCAAAGATAACTTTAGTTGTTTGCAGACAGTTCAGACCCGGACTGCGCTTTTCTTATAAGAATGATAAAGGTGGTACCACAGTTGAATACTTAAGAGTGGTGCTAGGTTCAAAGTTAACTTTAGTTGTTTGCATACAGTTCAGACCCGGACTGCGCTTTTCTTATAAGAATGATAAAGGTGGTACCGCAGTTGAATACTTAAGAGTGGTGTTAGGTTGGAGAGACACTGAGCTCCTCATGGGGCCTGTAGCAGAGTGGATTCAGTCAGTAATCAACAGTGACTCAGCTCAGTTTGTTAAATTCTCTGTATATCTAGTGCATTTTGCCACACACAGGCCAGGATTCAAATCCAGTGCTTTGTAGCACTAAATATTACAGTAGCAGTCATGTAAGGCTGACACATTCTCTCTGCACAGGGACTATAGGTAAATGGGTGAGGTAGCCCATTTTCTGAATAGAGACTTGTGTGTTTAGATTTCCCAGACTGTTAAAATCATTAGTAAGAATGTGAAAAATCAGCAATGAGCAGTCAGAAAAAATATGTGTAATCCTGGTATGGCTGTATGCCTAAAGTGTCCACTAAAAGTTGCTACAGTTGCAGTCACTGCTATTGGGCTCTGTTCCCATGCCTGCCAACCAAGGCAAGATTGCTGTTTAGTGTCTGTACTGTACACATGTATGTTTTTCAAGTGTCACTATTTCACGTTATGTAATTAATAGTGTGTAATCTGCCTGTTACAGGAATACCATGGCAATGAGTACCTAGTTTGCACAGTATCACCATTTCATCCCACAGAACACCATGGTAGTTATATAGGTCCACCTGATGTGCAGGTGTTCTGTGTAGGTGTGCACCCGCAGTTGTTACCTTTTGGCCCATAGTGTCCCATGCATATAATTTGGGAAGTATGTACGTGCTACATCAGCTACAGGAGACTTGTACTCACTGTGAACATAAAGAATATACAGGCCCGTAGAGTAGATAGTAGTACTGTTGTCAAGGAAGTAAGCTGCAGTGTTACTAATGGACTGATTTTCTCACCCTCCCCACCCCTTACCTTCATTTACTTATTACTGTTATTCATTGGTTATGGTTTACTATTAAAATATGTTGCTACTTTAACTGTTTTTTGGGGCACATGTTAATATTGTTATGTATTATAATGGATGCATACTAACATATCTTGTTAAATTACCAATTGTGTTGGCCTTATGCTATAACTGTTACTGGCATATTGTTATACTAACTGTTCTGTTATTTATTGTTGTGTTTCACGTAAATTGCATTGATATGTGATTGCGTTATTTCTAATGGTCTGCCATGCTGTTATTACTAACAATGTTTTGTAATAACTAGCTAATACTTATTGCTATACCTCCATTAGCACAGCATGTCTGGGTAAGCTGGTTCCTGGTGATCCGCTTACCTTGCCTCAACTGGCCATGGCACTGGGTCCTGGCATGTCTGGGACCCAGGCTGGTGGTGCCCCCTCTGCTGGCCCTGCACCACCTGCAGCATTAGGTGGAACCACCTCAGGGGACTGGGCCTGATCTCCCCGTGGGACCAGTGGCAGAGGGGCTACAGTCACCCAGGATAACCTGCTGGTCATGGTGCACAGGATTGCTCATCACAGCTATGAATGCCACCTGCACCAGATTGAGAGCATGCTAGCTGACCTGGTGAGCTTACCCTAGTGCCCAGCTTCCAGCACAGCCACCCTCGAGGCAGTCAAAAAGCAGTGTTGACTGTCTCATGAGTGGGGATGTGAGTCATGCTGTTGCCATCTGGAGGCATGTGTGACTTCGTTCCATAACACCCTCCCCATCCAAAGTGTTTACCCCCTTCATATGTCACACATTACCCCTGTCTACTGCCTTGTCTGTCTTGTCTTTCTGCAAATGCATTCTCTCCTACCCAACTTACCTCCCCATATGTACCTATGTCCCTTCCTCTACATTTCATCTCACCTTAAAAAAAAAAGGACACCTATCCCCCCCAAAAAATATCACCCTGTACATAGCTCCCCATGTCACACATGTCCACTGAACACCACTAATCTGGTCTAATTGACTTGACAACACAGTTACATTGTCCTCACACCTCTGTCTGGGGTTTGAAAGTCCAAATTCATTTTCTAAATCTGACAAAATGCACAGCTGTTGCTCTACAAGATATGGATAGCTATAGGGCTTTCCTACCTGCACATCCCTAACTGCCTTTAACTATGTTTTCCCCCTGCTTGCCTTCATTTAATCAGTTTCCTATCACCCCCTTTTTCTTTTCTTTATACTTTTTTTAGAGTGGGTTTGCACAGATCTAAGCAAAGTGGCACGGTGCTGTGTGCCACGCTGCTTTGCTTAACTATGCTTAAATGAGCTTTACTGATTAAATGTGTTTATTACATTGTTAGACATATGTAAAATTAAATCCTCTGCCAGGTTTCAGTCCCAGGCCCCTCTCACCTACATTAACCCACCACATCCCACAGATCTGATGTAAAGCAGGTGTTTCCAGGAAAATGTACTGATTACCACTTACAGTCGCATGTAACTGAAATAAAGCCTCATGAGAAAAATGGGAGTGTACCATGGATTCTGGTAAATAATACACCAGTAGACAGCCAAAGACATAATAATGGATGTAAGTGAGGCCTGTGATAGCAGATATATGTGCCCTTTTATCAGCACCTTGTGGAAAGACATCTGCTAAGCTAACAATGGCAAAGTACATGTACAACTGGGACCCTGATGCAGAAATACTGCTATATAAAGCCTTGCACATACTGATGGAAGTAGAAATTTGTCTCATAGCCTGTATATGTGCACATATATTTTGCAAATACACATGCTTTTGGAGTCACTCAGAGGTGCAGTCTGTTAAATGCCTTGCATGCAGTGTGTTTAGCCACACACAGTCCTAGGTTCAAATCCATCATTGTCTAGCAATTTAATTACATTCTTGTGAAGACAGCAAGTAATGACTAGTCATGCACTCCTAAACTGTGCACGTTACTGCTAGATAATGAACTGCTACCCGGTTTTGCAAGTCAGAGGCCTGCAGGTAGGGAAACACTACCCATATCCATATAGAATGACTATATGTTTGCTTCTTCTCTGTTATTGGCACCATTGCATTACAGACATACCTCACATGCCACGATTGGACTGTACATGGTATCCTTACCTTGGCTTTGCCATAATGACAGGGCTGACAAAGCTGCCACAGTTACACATACAGCTTGCTGTCCTCAAAAGTGCTATAGCTTACACAGCTGTATGTAAAGGTAGCTGCTACAGACCTACCATACCTCCCAACCCCCTAGAAAAAAGGATTTGCTCACAGCCATATGTAATGGAGTTTGCCCCAACAAAGATAATAGGTTGATACAATAATGGCTATTGAATTAGCATGCATATTCCGATGGGTATGAAGTCTGACAATCAAGTCTGTCTCTTTACTTACTGACCTCAGCCCACAATGTTTGCCAGTGAACTGCCAGGTGATCACTATGTCATGGGACACTGACCACACATATGAGGCAAAACTGTGGACATATCCCATAAATCTCTACAGTTGACAGTTATGGTACCTATCCTCTGCAATGCTGTACTCTCCACACCTAACTAAGAAAGGGGCACAGGTCTACATGAAGGCCTTATATATTGCACTGTGGTGGAATATCATTGGCTGATGATAGTGCAATTCAGCTGTTTTGGCTCTAATTAGCATTTTTAAGCCACTGACTGGTGCAGAGGCAATTACCTGCTAATGAGCAGTACCTTAAAAAGGCAAGCAGCTGCTTATGTGGAACAGCTCTATATGAGACTTAACTCACACTGAGAGTGGATTTTCAAAAGTATACCATAAGCAAAGTTTGAGAAAGAAGTATTGCACTCCAGCAGGTATGTAATAGATTTCTCCATATAACAGCATGTGGATGGGAGGATGGAGGTATAGGGAATAGAGATTATAACAGTAAGCCTATCTTAGATCTATGGTAATGGTGTGTCAGTGATACTCTGTTGTCCTACACCTACAGACATGCCTCTCAACTGTCCCTGATTTTTAATCACTTCTCAGCTCTGTCCCTGTCAATCCCTCATGCAACAGTTGGCCATTGTAGGAAAGCTAGTGGATTACACATAATACATAGTGACAATGAGTAAGGGTGTGCACTCCTGTATTGTCAAATGATGTACTGTAATTCCCCACCATCATTCAATCACTATCTCACATACATAGTTCTAACATTTTTTAAAGTGTCCCTGAATGTCCCTGATGTACTCTGGCTAAGTCCCTGTTTCTGTTCACATATGCCCATGTCTGGTTGATGGCTTTGCCTAACATATCTGTCAACCACTTGCAGCATGGAACCAAGGCAAAGCCATAATTTATGGGGGGATGAAGGCCCAAACTCAGTGACAGTGTTTAAATATTTGTCAAAGATCCACACGTTTGTGTGAAAAAGACCAAACTTATGAGGCAAACATCCTGAAATTCTGTAAACATCTGTATAGTTGAGAGGCATGATGCCTTCAGGGAACATGTACTACAGCAGGTTTGCATTGTTTTCTGTCATTGTGGCAACCTGTTGTTGCTGGACTGTCCCCATACAGTTGTTGTAATAGCACACACTTAATTGTCTGGCAGTGGCCATTTGACATATTAGTGGGGGTTTGCCCATAGAAGACATACCACAGTTGACTGCAGTGCTGGGTGTTGGAACATACAGCAGAATCTATAACGGCACACAGGGATATACCCCAATATTGCTACTATCTTGATATATCCACACATGTAGAACATAGCCAGACTATGGGATATGATGTGTGAGGGAGCAGTGGATAGTGCAGGCCATTGTAGGTGTGCTGGATCTGTACAGAGTGGATGTCTATGTATCTGGTCCTGTAATGTGTCCCCCCTTTTGTTGTCTTTCAGGAATCATGTACCACCAAAGACATGCCCCCTTCTCAGAGGCAGAAAATTACATGATAGTGGATGGACTGAGACAGCATCATCAGATCTTGTTGTCCAGGGGGAGGCATAATCAGGAGCAGCAGACAGCACTGTGGGCAAACCTTGTGCAAGATGTCAAACAGATTGGCCAACAGGACAGGACCTATTATCAGGTCTGACACTGGGCCACAGACATGCTGAATGCTGCATGATGAAGGGAAGCTGATGTTGCCAAAGATCATGCCACCACCGTTGGAGGGCCTGCAACATAACATTCACTCACAGCTACAGAAGAATCCCTGGTGAACCTAGGAACACACAACAACTCCCAGGCATCCATTACACCATACATAGTGGAGGTGGGTGCCACAGTGTCCACAGCAGAGGAAAGTCCAGGTAAGTGTATGGTTTTCACCAATGTAATTCTGTATCAGTAATTGTGGCAGGCTGTATATGCCTGTACATGGGTGTTAGGTCTATCTACATTTGGGGGAAGTTAGGGTTTGCACACAGTTGTGCACACATACTCAGAATGTCAGCAATACAGCCAGTATCACAGTAGGTACTGTACATGTGGATATATGCACATATTACCTTGTAGTGCTGCAATATTTGGCAATGCTGACAATACCTCTCTCTTACCTTTTCATAGGTCTTTCAGGAGTGGCCCAACTCCATGGTCCTGTACCTGGTAAGTGTGATAAAGTTTTTTATGGATCATATATACCCTATGAAAGTTAAGGGCTGCCATATTGCCCTATGTACAAATGTGTTTAGCCAGAGTAGAATATTTGTATGTTAAATTCTGGAACAGATAATAGTTCATAGACTGGTTAGTCACAGGTGTGTATTTGAATGACCATTGACACATCTGCACTGATGGTTATGAGCAGCTACAAAGCCTGGTATACATGAAGCAATTACTCCAAGATGCCTGTTCAAACACAAAAGGGAGATGCTACATACCTGAGGAAGTGACTCACACTCCTTCTGACTCACACACATGCTGTGAACTGCTTGGCACAGCCTAGGCCTCCAGCATCCCCACACCACACCCTGTGCATGTGATGATACCTGTGCTACATCCCTGTCATCTGTCCCGTCAATGCAGAGAAATGCTACTATGTGTCTGATGTACAGGCTATCTATATCACTGGACATGTACTTTTGTAGTGCAGTATTGTTTTGCCATGCCACTTGTTGTGGGCCACTACAGGTACTCTATGCTGGCATGTGTCATGACTACACATCACACTTTGTGTATCTTTGTTGCATGATGTTAGACTGACGTTAGTGTTACAGAATGACAGTTTTGTCATGAACTTGTATATGTTTCTGTTCCAAGAGTCTGAAGGGATGCACAATGGACACATAGTGGCAATACAGTGGCACAGGATGGCATGGAGCATAGCAAAAATATATCATCAAGGTATGGCAGTATATGTGCATGGCTTCCAAGGTGCATATGTGTAGAACAGTCTGTCAGGGGCAATGAGGGCAATCAACATATTCATGCATTTATACTTTGTCATAAGATCTGCTACACTGGCTACATGTCAGCTGGGTTATCTAAACTTGCAAATCTAGAAGGTGTGGTAATGGAGTTCACACGTCTACAAATATCCTGTGTCCAGGTTAAACAGGTGGTGGACATCGGTTATGATTAAGTATAAGAGGGCAATTTAGGGCCAGCAGCTAGTCACAGGGCCATATGGTGCATAACCATTGCATAGAGATAGTTGCATAGGGATATATTTGCAGGCACACACACACACACACACACACACACACACACACACACACACACACACACACACACACACAGTTGGCTGATTTGAAATTAGAACCCCTACCTATTTACAATTAGAGACTATAGCTTGCAGTATTTATCACATGCACCGCAGAGTTTATCTGGTATTAGATTGTCATCCAGCACTCTTGAGGTGGATGACATCAGCAGGCCTTGTAGAGGAGGGCAATATAGAGGCCAGCAGCTAGTCACAGAGCCATAAAATGGATAACCATTGCACAGAGATAGCCCATACAGGCTGGTCCATAGTGCTACACGGGGATATATTTACACACACACACACACACACACACACACACACACACACACACACACACACACACACACACACACATACACACACAAAGTTGATTGATGTGATATTAGAACCCCTACCTATCTATAATTACACACTATAGCTTGCAGTATTTTTTTGCATGCTTCAAGGGTTACTTCTGTTGTATATGTGATTGCAGGCACAGTACTTGAGTATGCAAAGTAGCCTTGTGTTAGACAGCAAGTGTGGCCTGCAGAGTGATATTGCTTGGTAATGTTGTTGTCTAGTCCTAGGAGTGGGGTACCTTTCACTATCCCTGCTATGTCTGTACAGTTAGCAGTATGGTCATATGTGGCTGGTTGCAGTTACATAGGTAAACATGTGGCAAGTGACAATATGGCATGTCCAAGGCATGTGTTGAACCATTGTACAGTACAATACCTCCTCACCTGTGTATGTCTACAAGGTGACATTCCACAGGCACAGGGGTCTGTGGGTGAGTGGATTATGTACTGTCACGGCCTTGGTTTGATTCTTTTGAGCAACTATTTTGATATGGTTCAGATAACCTCAGCATTCTACTCTGAGGGCATGTGTGGGAAATCCATACATACCCCCCCCCCACACACACACACACACACACACACACACACACACACACACACACACACATATATATATAAATGTGTATAACAGGGATGTCTGTAAAACATGCTGTGTGTACGTTATGTATAAGACTTCTGTAGATATATGTTGAGAGACTATGTATCATATATATATATATATATATATATATATATATATATATATATATATATATATATACACACACACACACACACACACACACACACACACACACACACACACACACACACACACACACACACACACACACACACACACACACTGGTATTATATGTATATGGGGTACATACTGATAGGTACACTACACTTGTGGGAGAGGGATAGGGTCAGCCAGATATGTAGAGGTAGCTGTCTGTATGTACAGACGTATTTCCACATAATAGGTCTTTGTGAGGATGAGGCAACAAAATTGCACTCAAGGTAGCTAAGTGTAGGAACATGCCCAGTGGGATTGTCAGTACTTACAGGGTGACTCCAGTCCAGAGCTACCTGCACTTCAGGCCAGGATTTTGTGTGCTACAGACAATGGCAGCTGCACCTGTTTCTGCAGTACAGCACTTCTCTAACATTGTCCACCGCATTCCCTGGCTGTGTGTTGTAATTAATATGTGATGGGGTACATGAAGTAACATCTCATACATCTCACTGTACATGTTTTTTCATAATGTCCAGCATTTCACCCCATATGTCTGTCCTGTGCCTCATACATTTGTGGTGTTCCAGTAAAATGTTATATAAGGCAGTCAGGGAGTAGTACTAACTACAGACAAATATTTGAGTGTTGGACTTTATATCCTTCAGATATCCTGTCATACATCTCAACCATACTGAATTCTTCAGTAAATACCGATTTTGAGGGTAAATATTGGGGTGCCCTTAATTCCTACATGGTGCCTTTAATTGCCAAACTGCCTGTTTTTTTTTTTTCTTTTTTTTTACTCCTGGCATCATCACACATGCAGGGCTTGCATGACGATATCATTGTCTGCAGACCGGTCTGACAGCACATCTTTCTTCCCCGGCTCGGGCTCCTCCTCCAGGTAAAAAATGTAATTGTAAACCACCTATATGTGTGCAAGACAATGGCAGCTTCTTTTTACTTTTTCAGGCAGGAGAAACTTTTCACTTATTTAACAGCTGCAGGCAGAACATTTTATGTGATTAATTTTACTGTGTGGGTCTAGGAGAAATGTTTTTCTTAAAGGCTGCAAGAGAAACATTTTGCTTATTTAACAGCTGCAGGCAGGAGAAACTGCATTTACATTATTACTTTTACTCTGTGTGTGCAGCAGCTTGTTTTACTTACTTAGCTGCTGCAGGCAGGAGAAACCTTTTACTTATTTAATGACTGCAGGCAGAAGTGTGTGTGTCTAGGAGAAATGTTTTACTTAATGGCTGCAGGCAGGAGAAACTGTGTTTAACATTTATGTTATTACTTTTACTGTGTGTTAATGGCTGCAGGCAGGAGAAAATGTGCTTAATATGTGTGTGTGCAGCAGAGCTGCTGCAAGCATGAAAAACTTTTTACTTATTTAACAGCTGCAGGCAGAACATTTTATGTTATTACTTTTACATTGTGTGTGTCTAGGATAAATGTTTTACTTAGTGGCTGGAGGAGAAGCATTTTGCTTATACAGCTGCATTCAGGAGAAACTGCATTTACATTATTACTTTTATTGTACGTGTACTTACTTAACAGCTACTGCAAGCAGGAGAAACCTTTTGCATATTTAATGGCTTTGTGTTTGTGTGTGTGTGTGTGTGTGTGTGTGTGTGTGTGTGTGTGTGTGTGTGTGTGTGTGTGTGTGTGTGTAATGTTTGGCTCATACTTTTGGTCTGTTCCTCTTAAAATGTGTGGTTTTCTGGCAAATCAGTGAGAAATGTCTTTCGGCTTTTCCCAGTTAAGGGTTGCCACAGTGGAACTCCGGTCCGCTCATGATTGGCAGTGGATTTTACAGTGCAGAGTTTCCAGCCCAATGCCCAACCTTCAACAAAAGCATGCCCATTCATGCTCACACCTACCTGCATGACTTTAACGTCACTCGACCGCGGGGAGGACATGCAGACTCCACACAGAAGGTGCTCCAGCCAAGGACAGAACAGGAGAACCTCTTGCTGTCAGGCGACAATGCTAACCGCTGTACCACCACAGCATTTGGCAAATCAGTGAGAAATAAATTCACTAAATAATGATAGCAATTTATGTTTCTTCCTATCTTTCAGGAAATGCATGGGAACACAAAGCATTTTATTCTAGCAACTTTTCTAAGATTATACAAGCAATGTTTAAATGTGTCTCTGGTTTTAGGCTTTTGCCCCCCCCCCCCACCAATAAATGTTGGCTTCTTCCAGATTTCTTGTACTGCATAGTTCTTTGGAGGAGAGAAGTTTAGTGGTGCTTATGCCAAGTCTGTTTGCGTTGTTATCAGTAGCAAAATGGTAGAATGCTTGATTCTGATGCAGAAGGCTGTGGGTTCTACTCTGCAGTGCTTATGCCAAGTCTGTTTATGTTGTTAGTAGCACAACAGGTAAAATACTTGCTTTTGATGCAGAAGGCTGTGGGTTCTACTCCCACAGTATGTAGATGGATTGCTGATACTGTACTGTGTTGTACTTTTAAAGGGGTGAATGCTGTAGTCCTGAGAATGTCCTGTTCAGTGGAGATACCTAGTAACTACTCAACATGGATTTTGGCCTTCTCATAGCACAACCATCACCCTACTCTGTTTTACAAACCTCATCAACCAAAACAAACACACAGGCAATCTAACTTCTGCCATATTCTTGGACCTATCAAAGGCCTTTGATATGGTCAACCATCTTAAACTAGTACAAGCTCTTACTGCACTTGGCCTTAGTAACCAAGCATTAGCTTGGTTTGAGAATTATTTACAAGGAAGACAACAAGCAGTTCAGTGTGACAACAATCTATCCACACTGCTACCCATCATCACAGGAGTCTCACAAGGTTCTGTTTTAGGTCCCCTCCTAGTCTCCATTTTCACCAATAACCTCCACAGCATCTGTCAAGACACAACAGTTATACAACACGCTGATACCCCAACACTTGTCTGTTCAGCCACTGATCCTCAGAAACTCCTCTCTATAACCCAAAAAGCCTTCCATACCACTGAAAACTGTTTTCTTAACAAAAATCTAATACTAAATTTCCAAAAAAATCAAACTGTTGCTATTTACACCTAACAAAACTAGCACAATACCCAGCCCATTTAATATTGTGTCCAGGGATGGGACTGTCATTTCCCCTGGCACTCACACTAAATTGCTAGGAGTGAACATTGTTAATAACCTAAAATTTGATCAGCATACAAATTAAACCATTAAAAATATCCACAAAACACTGGGCAGTCTATATAAAAATAAAACATTTCTAGCACAATCTGCTAGGATAACGTGAAAACGGACTAGCCGCAAACTCAAGAACAAACTGAAAACACAGCTTAATCCAGTAATGGTACAAATCAGGCAAATGCGATTAGCGCTTTCTTTCACTTTAATTAAAATGTGAACTTCTTCAGAAACATGTGCCCTCCCCTGCACAAGTCATTTAAATCCTATAAAACAGGATATGATGTCACAAAATGGTCCTTAAATATTAAGTATTTACAAACATGAATGTAAAATTTTGACAAAGTACACATGAAAAGAACTGTGAACATATATGAAAAAACGTATATATATTTTTATAAAACTGGTCCATTGTGTATAAACTGCATAGTGCCTTCATTCAAATGCTTTTTAGTATAAATTACAGGTGATAAATCCAACCGTATGACAACATTCTAAAAATGAATATTAGGATGTTTAATTCTTTAGATGTTGACTGAAATATGTATCCTAGCTAGATGTAATCACTAAGGTATAGACATTTATGATAGTGGTACTGAATGAAATTAATTGCAACAAAAAACATTAAACATTGTATTAAGTTATATTTTAAGTATAGCTAACAATGTTATTTGTATAGCAAAAAACATTTGATGTTTATTACCTCATTGAGGCCTGGATACTGATCTGCCCCTAACGTTAGTTGCCATATGGTCTCCTTTTGCTCTAATTTGTTGTTGATATCCCCCATAAACGTCACTTTTCTATATGATCTAGAACAAAGAATTGAACTTTTAAATTCACTACAAACTAGAGAATGCCTTGCAAGTGCATTATTTTTGTCCCTGTTCTTAATAGCTAAAGTGTGTTCGTAGATTCTCCGCTTTAGAACTCTAACGGTTTTGCCTAATAACATTCACATGATGCACAACAGGCCAAATAGACCACACATTCACTATTACAGTTAAAATATTTCTTGGCCCAAAAGGTTCTTTTTATATGTTTCAGTGTAACAAAAGAACTGTTACAAAGGAATCTACATTGTCTACAATTAGTGCATGCAAATGTACCTTTTTTAATTAAATCTCTGGACCTGACCACAGAAGTGTTACTAGTACGTTCTAACACTCTCTTAATATTGTTCACTGTTTTGTAAGTAAATAGAGGTTTAGTTCCTACACAATTGACTAATTCCTTATTGCCTAAAATGATTCTCCAATTCCTTTCTACAGTGTTTCTGATTTCTTTTAGTTCATTGACTATGGGAAGTGGGAATGCGGTATGAAACCCAGTTACCTCAGACCTGTTGATGAACTCATTTCTTTGTTGGACTACTCTTGGTGCTTCCACTAAAATGTCTGCAGCTATTAATAAAGGTTTTGCTACTCCCTGTCTTAATATGTTAACTTCCTTTTCCAATTTTTTTATCCAATTAGAATTGTAACCTCTCACTACAAACATCTGTCTCAAATGTACTAGTTCTTCTTGGAATACTATATCATTTGTAGTAAGCCTACTGAGTCTGATCATTTGTCCCTTCACTACGCTCTTTTTCATATGCTGTGGATGTAAACTAGCCTTGTGAAGGTATTGGTTAGTGAAGCAAGATTTTCTATAAATACTACTTGTTATAGTACCATTGTTGTCATTAATTCCGAGTTCTACATCCAAAAAATGTATTTTCCTACCAAATTCTCCCAGTTTAAAAAATAGGAAGCTAGTGGTGGTGTTGAGATCAAATAGCATACTCTCAAATTCATGTTGTCCACCTTTCCATAGAAAAAACAAATCGTCGATGTACCTATAGTACACCAAGACCTTTCCAAAACTTGAATGAACCTTTAAACATTGTTGTTCCCATCTGGACATCACTATATTAGCAAAAGCTGGGGCCACCCTGGCCCCCATTGCAACTCCAGATGTCTGTTTATATAGTACATTGTTAAATTTAAAAAAATTATTTTCAAGTACTATTTCCATAAGGGTACACAATGTGTTCACCCTATGGCCACTCATGTCTGTGTGGTCAGTGAGATATTCTCTCATGTATTCTATTCCCTCAATTTGATCTATGGAGGTGTAAAGACTTCTCACGTCTAATGTGGCAAAATTTACATCTTCATCTACTGTTCCAGTCCTCCCCAGTATCTCCAAAAGCTGCCAAGAATCTCTAAGATAGTGTTCAGCCTTTTGTGCTACTGGGTTAATTACGCTGTCTAACCAGATGGAAATGTTCTCTGTTTTTGAATTCCTTGCTGATACGATAGGCCTGAAGGACAAGTCCTCAAGGCCATACTGTATTTTGGGTATACCAAAAAACTTCGCCATTGTGGGATGTTCAACTAGTAAAAAATCATAATCCACCTTTTCAATTTCATTCTGACAGAACATATCAAATAAAAGGACATCTATTCTTCTAAAACTGGTTTTAACCAATTCTGTTGTAACTTTACAATAGTTTGTAGTGTCCTTTAGCAAATCCAATATTCTTTTGTTGTAATCTGTTGTGTCCATAACAATGATTTTGCCCCCCTTATCCGCTTTCATAATTCTTATCTCGGGGTTGTTTGATAAGTCCTGCAGTGTTTTACTCTCAATGTTTGTTAAATTATTCAATTCACTACTTATGTTCATGTTTCTGAATTCTTTTTCACATGAATTCAGAAACACTTGTAATGTGTTAGTCAAAGGGGGATTAAATGTACTGGGCCTCTTTGGGAGTTTATTGGTGGAAAAATTCTGATCTGTAATATCCTTGAAAATGTATTTCAAGTTTAATTTCCGCAAATATAATCTAAAATCAACCAATAATCTACTAATATCTACCTTATTACTGGGAATGAAAGTGAAGCCTTTATGAAGTACACTGTAAACATCTACACTTAACAGCACATTACTTAAATTCATAACATTAGCAGTGTCATCAGTCGTATCGATGGAAGATGTTACCATCTTTTTTTGTTTTTGCCCTTCATTTTCCCTTTTTGTTGTGTGGTGTTGTACCACTTGGTAGTCCTCTTTCCCTGTACCCTTTGTTGTTGAAAAGGGACCTTAGAAGGGCCGGGTTGCTGACTCGCAACCTCAGCGTAACTAGTGGTCACATTCCCCAAAATAGTGTCTCCAGTCATTTCTTTAGATGTGTCCACAAACACTGATGTGTTATCCTCTAAATTTTCAGTTGTCAAGTTGTGAATATTATCTCTACACAAAACTTCCACATCCTTTGCTGTTCCCTGTGGTGATCTGTGCGACTTCTCTACAACAACAGGAACATCTTTATGAACAACATGATTTACTTTGGAAGTGTTTACTGCAGATAAATAGGCCTCATTGGACCTATAGGTCCTAATGTCTCTCAACAGTTTATGCTGTTTCCTTTGCACAATCATAGACCTGTGCTTGTCAGCTTTGATCTCAATATTATTATATAAAGTGTGCAATTCATGGAAACAAATATTGTTTTTGATAGAATCATCCAACTCTTTAATTTCTGTTTTCACCTTATTAATATCAGACTCGTAGTGTTTGACCAAAATGTCCATCATGGCCAAACCTGCATCATTATACACTTTAATAATTCTTTTTGATAACACATCACCAGGTTCCACACAGTTTGGGAACTTGGCAGTCCGTAAACCCTGTGGTACAATGTTTCTTTGGATACATTCAGTTAAGTATTGTATTTCTAATTCTAATGTGATATATCGAAAAACTAACTTCTCCAAATCAAACATAAGTTTTTTGCAAGTTTTTAAATCAGTTATGTTGTCATTGTACTCACTAAAGTTCCGGTTCATTGTGTCCCCGTTGATGTCTTTGAACGGATTCTGTAGTTCTTTACATACAAAACCCCAAATATTGCTGCTCGACGAAAAGTTGTTGCTTCCATCACGCTTCATTAAACCAATGTGCGCCACAACTTTTCCAACTGGCGCTTCGTTATGACTCAGGACGCTCTTGTTTGGGTCAATAGTGTTAACCCCTTCCTTAGCGTCTCTTTTTTTGCTGTTCTGTAAACAGTCAAACACTATCTTCGTGATAGTGGCTATCAGCGTAGTATCCACATCACAGGAGTCACGCCGCTCTTCAGCTCTACCCGCTCCTGGTGTAGAATGAGTGGTTAAATCCAACAAATTGTCCGAGGAGGACGCCTCTGTAGCCATACTTTGTTAAGCTCCGTGAAACCAAGAAACAACGTGAAAACGGACTAGCCGCAAACTCAAGAACAAACTGAAAACACAGCTTAATCCAGTAATGGTACAAATCAGGCAAATGCGATTAGCGCTTTCTTTCACTTTATTTAAAATGTGAACTTCTTCAGAAACATGTGCCCTCCCCTGCACAAGTCATTTAAATCCTATAAAACAGGATATGATGTCACAAAATGGTCCTTAAATATTAAGTATTTACAAACATGAATGTAAAATTTTGACAAAGTACACATGAAAAGAACTGTGAACATATATGAAAAAACGTATATATATTTTTATAAAACTGGTCCATTGTGTATAAACTGCATAGTGCCTTCATTCAAATGCTTTTTAGTATAAATTACAGGTGATAAATCCAACCGTATGACAACATTCTAAAAATGAATATTAGGATGTTTAATTCTTTAGATGTTGACTGAAATATGTATCCTAGCTAGATGTAATCACTAAGGTATAGACATTTATGATAGTGGTACTGAATGAAATTAATTGCAACAAAAAACATTAAACATTGTATTAAGTTATATTTTAAGTATAGCTAACAATGTTATTTGTATAGCAAAAAACATTTGATGTTTATTACCTCATTGAGGCCTGGATACTGATCTGCCCCTAACGTTAGTTGCCATATGGTCTCCTTTTGCTCTAATTTGTTGTTGATATCCCCCATAAACGTCACTTTTTCTATATGATCTAGAACAAAGAATTCGAACTTTTTAAATTCACTACAAACTAGAGAATGCCTTGCAAGTGCATTATTTTTGTCCCTGTTCTTAATAGCTAAAGTGTGTTCGTAGATTCTCCGCTTTAGAACTCTAACGGTTTTGCCCACGTAATAACATTCACATGATGCACAACAGGCCAAATAGACCACACATTCACTATTACAGTTAAAATATTTCTTGGCCCAAAAGGTTCTTTTTATATGTTTCAGTGTAACAAAAGAACTGTTACAAAGGAATCTACATTGTCTACAATTAGTGCATGCAAATGTACCTTTTTTAATTAAATCTCTGGACCTGACCACAGAAGTGTTACTAGTACGTTCTAACACTCTCTTAATATTGTTCACTGTTTTGTAAGTAAATAGAGGTTTAGTTCCTACACAATTGACTAATTCCTTATTGCCTAAAATGATTCTCCAATTCCTTTCTACAGTGTTTCTGATTTCTTTTAGTTCATTGACTATGGGAAGTGGAATGCGTATGAAACCCAGTTACCTCAGACCTGTTGATGAACTCATTTCTTTGTTGGACTACTCTTGGTGCTTCCACTAAAATGTCTGCAGCTATTAATAAAGGTTTTGCTACTCCTGTCTTAATATGTTAACTTCCTTTTCCAATTTTTTATCCAATTAAATTGTAACCTCTCACTACAAACATCTGTCTCAAATGTACTAGTTCTTCTTGGAATACTATATCATTTGTAGTAAGCCTACTGAGTCTGATCATTTGTCCCTTCACTACGCTCTTTTCATATGCTGTGGATGTAAACTAGCCTTGTGAAGGTATTGGTTAGTGAAGCTAGATTTTCTATAAATACTACTTGTTATAGTACCATTGTTGTCATTAATTCCGAGTTCTACATCCAAAAAATGTATTTTCCTACCAAATTCTCCCAGTTTAAAAAATAGGAAGCTAGTGGTGGTGTTGAGATCAAATAGCATACTCTCAAATTCATGTTGTCCACCTTTCCATAGAAAAAACAAATCGTCGATGTACCTATAGTACACCAAGACCTTTCCAAAACTTGAATGAACCTTTAAAAATTGTTGTTCCCATCTGGACATCACTATATTAGCAAAAGCTGGGGCCACCCTGGCCCCCATTGCAACTCCAGATGTCTGTTTATATAGTACATTGTTAAATTTAAAAAAATTATTTTCAAGTACTATTTCCATAAGGGTACACAATGTGTTCACCCTATGGCCACTCATGTCTGTGTGGTCAGTGAGATATTCTCTCATGTATTCTATTCCCTCAATTTGATCTATGGAGGTGTAAAGACTTCTCACGTCTAATGTGGCAAAATTTACATCTTCATCTACTGTTCCAGTCCTCCCCAGTATCTCCAAAAGCTGCCAAGAATCTCTAAGATAGTGTTCAGCCTTTTGTGCTACTGGGTTAATTACGCTGTCTAACCAGATGGAAATGTTCTCTGTTTTTGAATTCCTTGCTGATACGATAGGCCTGAAGGACAAGTCCTCAAGGCCATACTGTATTTTGGGTATACCAAAAAACTTCGCCATTGTGGGATGTTCAACTAGTAAAAAATCATAATCCACCTTTTCAATTTCATTCTGACAGAACATATCAAATAAAAGGACATCTATTCTTCTAAAACTGGTTTTAACCAATTCTGTTGTAACTTTACAATAGTTTGTAGTGTCCTTTAGCAAATCCAATATTCTTTTGTTGTAATCTGTTGTGTCCATAACAATGATTTTGCCCCCTTATCCGCTTTCATAATTCTTATCTCGGGGTTGTTTGATAAGTCCTGCAGTGTTTTACTCTCAATGTTTGTTAAATTATTCAATTCACTACTTATGTTCATGTTTCTGAATTCTTTTCACATGAATTCAGAAACACTTGTAATGTGTTAGTCAAGGGGATTAAATGTACTAGGCCTCTTTGGGAGTTTATTGGTGGAAAAATTCTGATCTGTAATATCCTTGAAAATGTATTTCAAGTTTAATTTCCGCAAATATAATCTAAAATCAACCAATAATCTACTAATATCTACCTTATTACTGGGAATGAAAGTGAAGCCTTTATGAAGTACACTGTAAACATCTACACTTAACAGCACATTACTTAAATTCATAACATTAGCAGTGTCATCAGTCGTATCGATGGAAGATGTTACCATCTTTTTTTGTTTTTGCCCTTCATTTTCCCTTTTTGTTGTGTGGTGTTGTACCACTTGGTAGTCCTCTTTCCCTGTACCCTTTGTTGTTGAAAAGGGACCTTAGAAGGGCCGGGTTGCTGACTCGCAACCTCAGCGTAACTAGTGGTCACATTCCCCAAAATAGTGTCTCCTACTCTGTTTTACAAACCTCATCAACCAAAACAAACACACAGGCAATCTAACTTCTGCCATATTCTTGGACCTATCAAAGGCCTTTGATATGGTCAACCATCTTAAACTAGTACAAGCTCTTACTGACCTTGGCCTTAGTAACCAAGCATTAGCTTGGTTTGAGAATTATTTACAAGGAAGACAACAAGCAGTTCAGTGTGACAACAATCTATCCACACTGCTACCCATCACCACAGGAGTCTCACAAGGTTCTGTTTTAGGTCCCCTCCTAGTCTCCATTTTCACCAATAACCTCCACAGCATCTGTCAAGACACAACAGTTATACAACACGCTGATACCTCAACACTTGTCTGTTCAGCCACTGATCCTCAGAAACTCCTCTCTATAACCCAAAAAGCCTTCCATACCACTGAAAACTGTTTTCTTAACAAAAATCTAATACTAAATTTCCAAAAAAAAACAAACTGTTGCTATTTACACCTAACTAATCTATCACAATACCCAGCCCATTTAATATTGTGTCCAGGGATGGGACTGTCATTTCCCCTGGCACTCACACTGAATTGCTAGGAGTGAACATTGTTAATAACCTAAAATTTGATCAGCATACAAATTAAACCATTAAAAATATCCACAAAACACTGGGCAGTCTATATAAAAATAAAACATTTCTAGCACAATCTGCTAGGATAACAACTGCTCAAAATCACCTCATTTCCACACTATTTTATGCCTCACCCATTCTCACCAACTTACCCAAAACCGAAATTGTCACACTTAACACCTGTTACAATCAAATTGCAAAAGTGCCCTATACCGAGCCCACCACTTCCTTTCCTTAAAACAACTTGGCTGGCTTGAATTCCCTAATCTCTTAAATTATCATCAACTTTCCTTTGCCCATAATCTGCTATTACTCCCTGACAAAACTCCAGCTCTGGCCAATCTACTAGAACTACAAGCTAAAACTAGACAACTTCACTCTAATGACAGAAAAAATAATCAAGGTCACCAAGGCCAACACCAGAGCAGGGGGTCTCCCTCTTCCCTAAATACATAGGGAAAATTTGGAACACCCTACATACTGCTATTACCTCAGCAGGCTCAAAGATTACATTTAAAAGACTCCTGAAAGAACACCTAAAGCACACATGGATATGCACATATTCCCCACCTGGCTGACTGCCTCCCTCCCACCCTCTCCCCTTACTCTTGCTGTCTGACTTCAGATTCATCATCAAAGAAATGCAACTTCTCTGGCTTCCTTCCAGTTCCACCTCCAATTCATACCCCTTACTTAATACCCATATGTCACTGCTAGGACAGCCTATCTATCCAATATAGTTTTATCTTTACAGCTCTATTCTTAATCTATACTTAAGCTACTTACTCCTCCTGCTTTTCTTACTTAACCTCTTATCCAGTTTCCTTTCTGTGTCTCTTCTCCTACTATTATACTCCCTACTATGTCTAATCTTTGCTCTCATTGTTGCTATACTCCCTACTGTGGCTAACTTGCTCACAAGTCAACTGTATAAAGCAAAAAATGGAACCCCTACTAACAATGTTCACCATTATGTAATGCCTCAACCTAAAACTGTAAAAGATGTGTTCAGTCTATGCAAATATATTAAATCTTAAGCTTTAATGCTATGTTACTAGTTAATGTTAAGTTTTGTTTTGTACTATGTAAATTTGAATGTTTCTGTATACACCTTATATTTTCCTTAAAATTTAACTGTGGAACTTTTCTCCCCATGCCTCCACTGAAAATGGACATGCATCCAGTTAGACTTTCCCAGTCAACATATGTAAAATAAACAAATAAAATAAACTATCACTTTGCCATCTATTCCCTATTGCAATATTACTAACTTATCATTTTTTAATGCAACATAGACAATTTATTCCTCAAGGGCAACAGGCACTTTATTTGTAGGTGAAACAATGAAATATTAAATTGTTTGCTAGCAAAAACCTCTTCATTAGTTACATATCTTATAGATATCTTTAATGTGGAATTATTTAGGTGACTTTTACTTCTGCAGAGATTGTACATATTTACTGATACTGGTGGATTGTAGAAGTTTGAATAGACTTTTATGATGGAAATGTTCTGAATTGGGCAGTTTTGTCATTAAATGTTCAAAACAATAAATTTAAAACATGTTCTAACATGTGTGCTGTATTATGCAAGGAATGTAATTTTAATGCAACCAGGAAGGTGTATCAAAGAACACATGCATGTTTCATGTGCAAGGGGTCTATGATTTGAACACAGCCCAAAAGTAATCTTTTCTCTACCACTGGCCAGATGCATTTTCTTTGAATGTGGGTTTCAGTGCTGTTTTGTTTTAATGAATGTGAGTTTCAAGGACAGAGAAGTTTTAATGCTAAGTCTGTTTTCATTGTGAAACTGTATTGCTTTGTTTACCAGATGTCTATTAGTGTTTGTGCTATAAAATGTAAAATAATAGTTTTAAATGAAATCCAAATAATCATCATAGAAGTAAAGCAGTACACACAGTGCAGTGTTTATGGTAAATGGAGAGAAATAGCCAAGTAATGGGACACTGGAATGGCTGCAGAGGGGGTGGTTATGTATGGAGGGCCCCATTCGACCATGATTTTGTGAGGGAGAAGGGTGGCAAATTCAAAGACAGCCCCAGGTGGCACAAATTCAAGCTATGCCACTAATCAGTAGACCATGGAGAATGACTTTTGGAGATCCTAGCAAACTATAATATTATTTTGCTAAGATTAGAATATTGCCTACTATTAAATGTCCTACTTTTACCACAAACCCTACATACTGCAAGTCACCAAAAACATAATCCTAAGGTTCTTCATCTTCTCCCTTCCCAGTGAAAATCATTGCTACACATTTAAAAAGAAATTGTCACCATTGTCACCATTTACTACAGGGTCGGGGCTAGGGGCCATATTTTGGTTGTCTGTTCTTCAGTTTGCATTTGGAAGTTGATATCCCACAATTCCATTGGAGTGGGCAGGGCTACATAATTATGTATGCAGATTTTATGCTAATCATCATAAAGATTTGTACCTATTTTTCATGGGCCTTTGTCCAGATTTTTGATGTTTCCAAGCTGAGAGGTATTTATGCTGTACTGATGCGACCCACTTTTATACTAGCCACTTTCTAGGTGAATCAGAGCATCTTGAATATCTCTCTCTAGTATTGGCCCTTTGTCCCTCTATTCTCTCTGGCTTTGTCCAGCTTTCTTGCAGTAACAGATTGAGGGGTATGACAGTCTGTGGTACACCACCATATGACTACCTCACATACAAAAGATGTTTATACTGCCAAATTCAAAACATCAACATCATTACCCATGATAATGTCCCTAGCCTACTCAGCCACACAAGCTGCCAGAGAGTGATGTGTCATTCATCACACAATAAACAGCATATAGACATTCTAGCAAACATCCATCTAGACATACATTGCCACCTCAGCATTATGTGAGACCTAGAACATGTGGCCAGGTTCTATGTCACACCACTAGTATTGGCTGGTCTGCTGATATATCATTGCAGATTTACTGTTACAGCAGTTGTATGGGTACACTGATGTATTGGGGGTGGGGGATGGCCAAACCATATTAAGCTGGCATAAACAGTTGTGCAACTGTCATGTGACCCCACTGTTTGCCATCTCCCTTGAATAATGTAGTGGACTTTTCAGCCATGTGACCTAGTGCATATTATTGAGCACATACTATTGGAAAGAGTACCTGTTGTCCCAAATGGCTGTTAGATATTCACCAAGTAGCACAGTAGCCCACTATATTCCCTTGCATACATGTGGCAGGTCCATACATATGCTATCATATGCTAATACCCCTTACAAGTGGTGAATAGGTGTGTGACTTACCTTGCAAATGCAGCCATTGACAAAACTGTAGTTCAGGGCTGACTCTGTCTGATGCATGCAGTACAAAGCCAGTACATGGTTAGGTATCGGTTGTGTGGGCTGGCTGGCATCATTTTTGCTTATATGTATGCAAGTCAGAGTAAGGTGTCAGCCCCTAGGGCTCTAGGTTGTCAGTGCATGTGCTATGCATTGTCTCTTGTCCAAGGCCAGGGCATACTGGGCATGCCTACATCTGCCTACAGGGACAACCTCAGGGGTTTCCTCCTTGGTCTCAACCTGTTGGTATGGCTGTGGTGACCTAGGCAGTGGTGCGGGGCTTTGTATACCATCCCTTTGCTGATCCTGCTGAAGCTGTTTGCACAGGATCATATTGTGTAGCATAGTACATACTGTGAACTTGTCTGCACATGTGGCTGGACAGTACTGCAGGGCTCCACCAGATATATTGAGGTACTGGAACCATGACTTCAGCAGCCCAATCACATGCTCTATGATGTTCCTAGTTTCTGCATTTGCCTCATTATGGCATTCTACGGTGGGTGGGTGTGCATTTCTGATGGCTGCCATCATCCGCCATTCCAGTGCATAATCCATGGTTCCAGTGCATATCCAGCATCCCCCAGTAAATGGCCGTGTGGGATGTCTCCCCCTAGCAAACATCTGGTACAGCTGTAATGCATGCCAGATATTAGTGTCATGATAACTGCCAGGGCTGCCAGCACACAGATTCATGATAATGCCCTGGGCATTGCACATGAACTGGCAGTTAACTGGAGTGATACTCGTTGTGGTTGACATAAATTCTACCATCCTCACCATGTGGTGCCTTAATGTGTACATGAGTGCAATCTATTGCACCCAGTACCTCAGGGTAGTGTGCTACATGCTAGAAGTGTTGCATACTGCTGACCCTCACCTCAGGGGTGAAGTGAAAATAAATGTGCTCATTGGCATGTGGTAGCATTGCATCCAGGAAATGGTAGAGTACACTGGATGCTGATGCCTGTGAGACTCCATCATGTCCCCACTTGATCTCTGAAAAGTACCTGTAGCTAGTATCCTAAGAGCTACACATACCTTTGTTTAAACTGGGATGGGTTCCCCTAAGTTAGCTCTGGGCCTGAGTTGGGGTCGGCAGAGCTTAGTAAGTTCTTGTAGTATGTCTCTGTCCACCCCATAGTACTCTACAATCTCCAGATCATATAGCTCCTGGAAGGTTACTCAGGCCTGAACACTCTTCCTGAGTGATCAAATCCTGAGCATATCTAAACAATCCTACCTTTGTTTGTGATTTACTGTGGAATTGACTGGTAAGAGTAGTTGTTTTGAATTTATATTGTATTTGTTGTCACTATTTTTAACTGTTTGTAGGTAGGGAGGGATACCTTGTTGACAATATTTACTTTGATTCGAATTTTGTTGTTTGATCTTTAATTTCACTGTTGGTTGTTAGAAAAGAATAGGTTTTAGATAGGCAAGCTCTAGCCAACCCAAGGGGCCTAGACCACTATAAGTTGAAAAAGACTGCAAAGAGGAGAATCCTGAGCATATCTAAACATTCCTACTTTGGTTTGTGATCTACTGATCTTTATTGTTATAAAGAAGTGTGGCTGTGATCAATAATGCACAGAAGCTACTGCGCATGATGTAGGCGAATTACAACTTTTGTCTGGCTTGCAGAACCTGTATGGTCAGAACAACTTTACTGTGCTTAATTTATTATTTAGTTGTATATTGCTGGTGTGTTTTTTTTGTCATAGAAGTTGATTTAAGTTCTCTTTGAATTCTGTGGTTCCTGTTTTTGATTATTCTTTTCTTTTACAATATTTAAATTGTTTGAAGATGAATATGGATTCCTTAAATGAGTATGCAATTAATAATTTGCTAATGCACAAATATCTTATACAGTGTATTAAACACTATGCATATTTAAAGGTAACAGCTGATAATACTGGTGATCAGTGTTCCTGGTGTCAAAAGCTGGATGATTTGCTTACCATTGTTAGAAGTAAATCTAGACTTAAAGATGATGATTGCACTTGTGTAATTGGCGTGACTTGGAGAACTATTGTTTCATATATTAGTGACTGGACTGATGGAATAAATAATGTTAGGCAAAGAACAAATAGAATACATTTAGGAAATGATGCATCTATTGTCTGCAAAGATCATTCAACCCCTATGAAATGAGACAATGCCCCTGACAACTTTGGAATTATGGATACAAGTATTCAGTAATCTGAGGATCCAGTTTGTTTTTGAAGGAAACAAAAAAAGAAAGAAAGGAAGAAGTTCACAACAAATAACAAGGAAGAAAAAGAAACTGATTAATGACTGTAAAGGAAAGAGAATACATAGTAAAAAGGACACTGCTTTGTTATGTAACACACAGGTTACAGGAAATGATGATATTTTTCTATCAGAAAACCTTCAGTCTACTGAAAAAGGCATAATTTTTTCAGCAAAGAAGGTAGAAAAAAGAGGCAAGGGGCAGGTGAAAAGGAATAAATCAAATTTTAACATGCAAGGATTGAAGAACATTACTGTAAGAAAAAAAGAAGAGAAAGGCAAATGTTGACTACATGGCTCAAGCTGTGGGTTTACAATGCCAGCTGGATGAGACTTTAATACACAATAAAAACAGTGGGATTAATAAGACTAATGGTGATGAAGATCTATCCTTCATAACAATCAACAGAGCAGATATTATTCTATTAGAAGCTGAAGATTCTTCAGAGCTGGCCAACAAAGATATTCTTTTAATTAGAGATTCAGTTATTAGAGGAACTGATACTTATATTTACAGAAAAGATAATAAACATCGAATAGTGTTATGTTTGCCAGGAGCAAAAATAGAAAATATGAGACAAGCCTTGGAATGCCTTAATGTAAAGAAGTACAGATCAATTTTTATTCATGTTGGTACAAATGATGTTATCTGCAAGGATTCTCTGACTGTTAGCAGAGAACTGATGGCTCTCTTAGATAGCATAGCATGAACTGGTGTTAGGACATATTTTTCACAAATCACCTATAGAAAGGATAGTCAAGTCACTGTGACTGAAAAGATTTTTGGGGTAAATACCTTAATGGAAAAAATGTCCTGTTTTAAAAAAATGGAAATGTGTAAAGTATTCAAGCCTAGCTTTGGGCACACATTTGTTCAGATAGGATGGCATGCATTTGTCAAGATCAGGGAAAAGAATTTTGACAAACACTAGGCAGGATTTTTGCCAGGTCGAAAATTTAACAGTTCACAGATTGCAACATTTGATGCATCTCTGATGGTTGTTAATGCTAAGGGCATTAATAATAATTTTTTTTTTAATTGGAAAAACTGCTACCTTCCCACAACATTGATGTTGTAATTGTTTGCGAAACATGGTTAAAGAACAGTGATCAGAAGCCAGTTATGTCAGGGTATAAATGTTTTTACTGTAACAGACATTCTAAGAAAAACATCAGGTGGAGGTGTTATGATAGGGATTAAATATAATTGTGAGACCTGTGATTATTAGATGTTCAGTGATAACACCAATACTATAGACTGTGTAACTGTGACAATAAAGACAACCCTGGAACATATAACAATTGTTGCAATGTATAGACCACCAAAGTCAAGTGCAGATAACTTCTTGCATGAAACACAGCAGGGAAGAATAATACTGGCTGGGGATTTAAATTTAGAAGAAACAGATGGTAATAATATTGATTCAACTATGTTACTAAAGAAATTATTCACAATTTATATTCAGGAACAACAATTGCTTCAGATTGTAAAAAAACTTACCAGGGAACGGAACATACTAGACATTATTTGTCTTCTTAAAGAAATTACTGTTGCTTCAAGTCAAGTTTTGCCACCATTGATGTGCAGCAATCATGGGGTTATAAAGGTTAATTGTTGCTAGATAATTCTGCCAAACTGAAATATAAACCAGTGCACAGAAGGTTAATTAATAATTATATGGAGCTAAATCAGTCACTATGTAAAGCAAACTGGAGTGAGGTGCTCAGAGGAGAAACTATAGATAGAATGTGAAAAGTTTTGAAAGAGAAATTGGTGAGTGTAAAAAATCAAAACAAAACTTTAACATCAGGATCTAGGCATACAACAGCAGGGCGGATATATTTCCCTAAGAACAAGATATCTGACTAAGGTGAGAGACAACAAATATATGAAAAGGAAGTCAAGTTGAACTACAGTTTTGAAAACTGAATTAAGCATAGTGTGAGACAAGATCAAGAAAAATTTGAAGAAAATTTATATAAAGATATTAAGCATAATAGGAAACCTTTTTATAGATAAATAAGACGTGGAAGGAGTAAAGACACACAAATTGATACACTGTGTGCAGATTCTAAAATTCATTCTCAGACACAACAGATTATAGATATATTTATAAAATCTTATACAAAATAGTATGGCTCCACAAAAGGGGTGATAAGTTGTCCTAGTGACATCCAGATAACCCCAGATACTGGAAGCAAATTAGATTATATTGAAAAAGAACTGTGCAAACTGGGTCCAAACAATTAGTAACAATGACCTGCGAACACTTCAGCAAGAACTTATGGTACCATTATATCTATTATTCAGTAGGTCATATAAATATGGGTAGACGCTTCAAGATTAGAGACATGCGCTTATTGAACCTGTCTTCAATGGAAAGGGGAGTAGGACCAACCCAGAGTCATATAGACCCTTAAGTCTACTTTCATGTTGTGGAAAAATAATGGAAAAGGTAATATTGGATAAGTTATTGTCAGAACTGGATAGGTTGGGAATTGAAACCATATATCAGCATGCATATGTTGAAAACAGATCTATTGCTACCTGTAACATGATGTTCTATAACAATATAATAACAGCTATGAATGAAAAATTGTGCTGTGATGTAATTTATATAGATTTAACTTCAGCATTTGACAGGGTCACACACAAAACACTGATCAATAAATTAGTACAACTAGGTATTGATGTATTCTTGATAAGATGGATAGCTGCATGGCTTACAAATATGCCATGGCAAGTGTCATACAGCAACTGGACAGGTAAAATCCTAGGTTACAGTCACAATGTCCCACAGGGCTCTGTCCTAGGCCCTTACTTGATTAGATTGTATCTTTCAGGCATAACTTTTTAATCTGAGGTGTTCTACTGTCTATATGCAGACGACCTGAAATTGGGTAAACTGAACACATGTGATACAGATATGGCATGTCTGCAAAATAACTTGACTAAATTAACCATTTTGGCACAGGATGATAATATGTTGATAAATACATCAAAAACTAAGCATATGAGATTCAGGAGACATGAATTGAAAGGTGAATATTTAATACAGCACACAGCGATTGAAATTGTAGACTCATTTAAGGACCTTGGTATATCTGTAGATTCAGCTATGAGTTTTTCTAATCATATCAACCAATTGGTTAATGATAGTTATAGAACTATAGGTTGTATAAAAAGATTTATAGAGTCCAGGAAATCAAAAATGATGAAGTCATTGTTTGTTAGTTACATTAGACCCAAACTTGAGTATGGAATAACAAGATGAAAACCCTATAAGAAAACAAGCATGAGTAAACTGGAAAGAGTACAGCAGAAATATACCAAGGGCATCCATGGATGTGAAAATGTAAGTTATTATGAAAGACTAAATTAAATATCTGAACTTGTACAGTGTTACTTACAGATATCTAAGAGGAGATCTTATTCAAGTATAGAGGGCATTTAGAGACAGCTACCTCTGGGAATGTTTGGGGTTATCAAAAAGTAATAGAGAATCATCAGACAACCTTTGTAGAAGATTTGGGTCCTGATGGAGAGATGAAAAGTCAGCAAGCAAAGGAGAGTAGTAGTGCTGAAATTGAATTCATCCTCAAGTCTTGGTGAGTACCTTCACGAGGTGGACCCTGTTTTTCACAAAATCTCACCAAGGCGACACTGATATATAGACTGTATTTATATAGCATATATCATGGACAGAAGTAAATAAAAATAAAAAAAGATAGCTGTGTGCACAAGACCCAGGATAAAAAAGTACCCGATCCTGGTAAACACACTGGTGCCAGGACTGGAAAAAATGACAGTGTAGAATTCTCAAAATACAGAAACATTCCTACAATGGGGCCAGGACAGGCTCAGAGAGAGATGGACCCCTGTTGTAGAAGGAAGTAGCAGTCCACAAAACTACACAAATTGATTGGCCAAAGAAGAGCCATAAAATGATAGAGTGGACTATTGAGAATAAGAAAGAAATTATGTATTGTTACTATTATGTAAAAAGCCCAGAATTTCTAGACACAAGATATACAAAATGATTAAGAGAGAAATCAGAGGAAAGAAAAATACTTCCACAGGAAAAACTGTCAGAAGCTTCAAATAAAAATTTGCGTTCATTAATACAACAGATTTTTGAAAAACAGTATATAGCTCAGGAAATGTTGATCTGTTTGGAAAAAGAAGCATCTGAGGAACTGTGAAAATATAAACAACAAAACCTAGAGATATTTGAAAAATATAAAAAAGAAATATGGACATGGGAAAGAAAGAGTGATTTGATATGGTGCAATATTTATTCAAAGGAGAAAGTCAAGTTAACTAATATAGAGAAGGCATCCAGATATGGAAAATTTCACAATAAAAAGATTAATAGCACAAAGATGTAATATAGAAAAGATGATTAGTAAAGCAGAAGTTAAAGAAATAGAAGAAGTTATGGAGTGCCTGCAAAGTGAAGGATTTAATGTAGAAGGTCTAAAACAGACTACATCACAGCATTGTGGAGTGAGTCCCCAGAATAAGGAAAAGCAAGAAGATCAGGAGACATGTGAAGAAGAAATATGGACAGGGGATAGGAAAAGAGATTTAATATGGTGTAATATTTATGCAAAGGAGAAAGCAAAACTAACCAATACAAAAAGAGCAGCACCAAAGATATTTGAAGAAAAATATAGGGAAAGGAATCTGGATATGAAAAACTTTACAATACAAAAAATAAGAAGACTAAGAGGAAAAGTAGAAGAAGCGATTACTAAAGGAGGAGTCAAAGAAATAGAAATTGAGGTTATGGAACAGCTGCAAAGAGAATGATTCAGTGAATACAGAAAGCACCACAACAGGATAGAGCAATGGATATCCAAATTAAGGGGAAACCAGTGGAACAGGAAACAGTTGGTCAGGTGCCATATCAAGATATTTTAGAGCCTTCCACAGGAAACCAGTATAAATGTTCATTTGAAGCTAGACAGCAAGGAAAGGAAAAGGAAACTGGAAACTCTGATGCAGTCAGTGCTGAGGAGTGATAGGCCAGTGTTCCCAAATGATAGAACAACAGATGACATAGGATGAAATGTAAGAGAATGTGCCACATGTTAGAACTTTCTATAAAATGCCCGCAGGAAATGGAAAACAAGGGATGCACCCTCAGTATGGAAGAAAATGAGTTAAAAGAAAAGTTGCTTGATTTAATAGACAAAGACAGATGCATCAATATCAATGAGAGAATTAGACTGCAGAAGGTTAATAAAACCTCAAATGTCAGAAGCTTGATAAAACAAATGAACACAGTAATTAGGACTCTCCATAGAGATCCATGGAATATAACAGAAGTAAACAGAATATATTACTGTGCTGCTAAATTAATAACTGATAAAGTTCTACCACAGGAACACAGGGTAGCGAGGGAAAAGAGGAGATGAAAGCAAATACCTTCATGGAAATATTTAATAGAGAAAACTATAAAGCAGCTAAGACAAGAAGAGTCATTGTTAAAAGATTATAGAATAGGTAATAGATCAACAAAAGTACTAAGTAAGATAGATATTATAAAAGCAATGCGCAGTATTCGAACAGACCAAGATCTATTATGCACTACCGGAGATAAACTAAAAATTTCAAAACAGGCAGAAAGTCTTAGAAGATACAAAGATAAATATAAGAGAAAAGCACAAAATAAGCAATTTATTGATGCCCCAAGAAAGTTTTATAGAGAATTGGGAAATAAGGTAAAAGGAATTGAAAGACCACCAAAAAAAGAGGAAGTAGATACATTTTGGAGAGGTATCTGTGATGAGCCTGTGGAACATAACAAATATACTAAATTGATTGAAGAAGCAAAAGAAAGAATAAGAAGTTTAAAGGTACAGGATATGAAATGGGATGAAATATCAGCCAGTGAGATTGAAACAAAGTTGAGAAAAGCCTCTAACTGGAAAACCCGAGGCCCAGATGCAGTACCTAACATTTGGCTTCTTTGCACGAAGATTTAGCCATGAGTAAGAACTATTTATATGCGCTCCCGGAACACACACCACACTGATTAACAACAGGAAAAACAATGCTCTTACTTAAGAGGGAGCCTGCAAGCTACCCTAAAAATTAAAGACCAAGAACTTGTCTTCCAACGACGTATAAACTATAAACAGGAATTGACACTGACAGAGTTTATAGTCAATAAGAGTATAGATAAACCAACAAAAACCGAACTCAGCTAGGGTTTATTAAGAAAATCCACGATGCATAAACACAGTTAAATATAAGAAAAGCCACGATGCATAAAACACAGTTAAAGTAAACCAGTCGTTTGGCTCATGCCAATTTTGCATCACTTCCTGTAGTTTAAATAAGTTGAGTCAGTGATGTAATCAATTAAATAAATTCAAAAATTAAAGGCATAACGGCTTTTGACAATGTAAAACGCAAACCAGTATTATCTCATTGAGCACAACGCTGAAATCAGTACTATGCAAATACTTATGTGATTTACATCCAGTTATACATTTAAAATGCATACACAAAATGCATCAAATATACTTCATATATGCATCAAAATGAATCAAAATGAAGCAGCGTATCATCAATAAATAGGGAATAAGGAATGAATAAGAATCATTAAAAAAACACAGTATGACCAATAAAGAAAGAAAGTATGCACTGTAAATCCTTGTACAAAATAATTTTAAATTAATGGAATGTAAACATTAACTTGAGTAAATGTTGTATGAGTTAAATGAACCCTCACCTAAATGCATATAAAACCCATGTTAATACAATTTATGTTCCATCAATAATGTATAAGTTGTACTTTGTGTATATTTTATTGCTTATGTAGTTGTGTAAATAATTACTTCATTAACCCATTAGTATGTCTCTACAATAGGCATATTACATTAATGGAAATAGCATAACAAATTTGAATCCAATTAAATATATATACATAGAAATAAAGCATCTCTTGCAAAAATCTAATGGTACTAACAGACAAATTTATTCTATAAGGAAATATTGACAATTAATTATAGATGTATGTGTATTCATAAATATAATAACAAAATATGAAATAGGTTGGTAAATAATTTATTGAATAGTTTATTAATTAGCCCACAATACGAATATATAAGACGCAAAAATGAATGGTAATATCATAGTAAGTGGTAAATAATAAATGATAAATAAATGAATCTAGTTATGCAATGTTCATAAAAAATAACTTTAAAAATAGTATTGATTAAAATATTTAAATATTCATTATGTTTTATACATGTTTAAAATATTTGTTTAATTATGAAATTTTGTGTATTAAATATGAAATATAAAATTAAATAATAAATAAATAAATTTGTAGTGTTGGATGTCCTAAAAGCAGATGTTAGAGGGGGTGCCTGGCAATTATTATTATTATTATTATTATTGGAAAGATGTGAGTTAGAATGGCAATTAAGATTGAATGCCAACTATTGGCCAGGCTTAAACAACAGTTTATCTATAGGTAGTATTTTAAAATTGAAATCATTAGTTAGATAAATGTGTCTTAAACTCATTGTTATTTAATAGATATTTATAAATTCACTAATTTAAAAATCATAATTAATTATTTATTTATTATTTAATTTTATATTTCATATTTAATACACAAAATTTCATAATTAAACAAATAGTTTAAACATGTATAAAACATAATGAATATTTAAATATTTTAATCAATACTATTTTTAAAGTTATTTTTTATGAACATTGCATAACTAGATTCATTTATTTATCATTTATTATTTACCACTTACTATGATATTACCATTCATTTTTATATATTTAATTAATAAACTATTCAATAAATTATTTACCAACCTATTTCATATTTTGTTATTATATTTATGAATACACATACATCTATAATTAATTGTCAATATTTCCTTATAGAATAAATTTTGGTCGAGCGGTTTTTTTAGATATAAGCGCACATCTGTTAGTACCATTAGATTTTTGCAAGAGATGCTTTATTTCTATGTATATATATTTAATTGGATTCAAATTTGTTATGTTATTTCCATTAACATAATATGCCTATTGTAGACACATACTAATGGGTTAATGAAGTAATTATTTACACAACTACATAAGCAAGGGCATTACGTAATTTTAAAATATACACAAAGTACAACTTATACATTATTGATGGAACCTAGCAATAATCACAATTATTACTTTAATTATTGTTATTATACATTTTTAGAGGCTAGCTTATAAATCGTACTAACACAGGTTTAAGCTAGCTTATATGCATTTAGGTGAGGGTTCATTTAACTCGTACATTTACTCAAGTTAATGTTTACATTCCATTAATTTAAAATTATTTTGTACAAGGATTTACAGTGGAGAGCATACTTTCTTTCATACTTTCTTTCTTTATTGGTCATACTGTGTTTTTTTAATGATTCTTATTCATTCCTTATTCCCTATTTATTGATGATACTTCATTTTGATTCATTTTGATGCATATATGAAGTATATTTGATGCATTTTGTGTATGCATTTTAAATGTATAACTGGATACATAAGTATTTGCATAGTACTGATTTCAGCGTTGTGCTCAATGAGATAGTACTGGTTTGCTACTACAGTACTACAGCACTATTTACATTGTCAAAAGCCTTGTTATGCCTTTAATTTTTTGAATTTATTTAATTGATTACATCACTGACTCAACTTATTTAAACTACAGGAAGTGATGCAAAACTGTTTTTGAAAAAGTTTGGCATGAGCCAATTAACTGTGTTTTATGCATCGTGGCTTTTCTTATATTTAACTGTGTTTATGCATCGTGGATTTTCTTAATAAACCCTAGCTGAGTTCAATTTGGACACTCATTTTTGGTGGGTTGTGCCAACATACTTTCGTCAAGCAAGTCCGTTTTCATAGTTTATAGTCGTTGAGACGAAAACTCAATTATGGCAGTAGAACAAAAGGGCAATAAAAGAAAGCCATATAGAATAAAGGATCATTTGTTGTTAAACAAAGTTATTGTGGGGAACTGTAAAAAGGGGAAGAATCTAAGTATGGCATAGATTAACTACAGCAAAGCATTTGATAGTATCCCACATTCATGGATAAAAAGAGTGCTTAAAAATGTATAAGATACACCCTACACTGATTGACTACATTATAGTAACCAAGAAACAGTGGCAGACCACTTTGCAATCAAGCCATGATAAAGGACAGATTATTATCCCAGGGATAAAAATTCAAAGGGGGATATTCCAGGTTGACTCTCTGTCACTGTTGCTATTCTGCCTTGCCATTAATCCATTAAGCTGTTTACTTAACAGCTTAGGCCATTGCTACAATTTGGCTTCTAGAAAATAAAGTCTAACGACTTTTCATCTTCTCTTTGTTGATGATTCAAAACTGTATAGCTCATCAGATGAGGAACTGAAAGCACAGCTGCAGGTTGTCAAAACATTTTCAGATGATATTGGAATGTAATTTGGTCTTGATAAATGTGCAAAAGCAACCTTTAAAAATGGAATACTGCAGCACCAGAAAAACATCAGTTTGTGACAGGAATGTGATATAAAAGAACTTGAGCAAGAGGGAGTGTATAAATACTTGGGAATTTATGAAGGATCAGCAATGAAACATGAACAAATGCAAATAAACCTCAGTAAGGAGTACTTTAGAAGACTTAAATTAATCCTGAAAACAGCATTGACATCTAGGAAAAAGATACAAGCCATAAATCAATTTGTTCTTCCTGTCCTAACTTATAGTTTTGGAGTGATTGACTGGCCCCAAAAAGTGTTGGATAGATTGGATGTTAAAACAAGAAGGATGCTTCATGCTCACCAAATGATTTATAAAAATCAGTGTATACCAAGATTATATATTCCCCATTCCAAAGGAGGGACGGGCCTCCTTGAAATTGATTACATGTATAGATCTGCAATTGTGAGAGTCCACACATATCTAGTGACCTCACTAGATCCAAATGTAGTGAAAGTTTTGAAACATGAAGAGAATAAATCTAAGATGACATCTCTGCTTAATTTAGCAAAAGCATATTGACATCAAGCACAAATGGAAATCAAACCAGAAGTAGATAAAAACCAGGCAGCAACTGAATGTATTAAAAAACAAATTAAGAGTGAAGGACCAGATGAAAAGGCAAGAAATGTGGAAAAAACATAAATATAGTTGCAAGTATAGAAAACTTCGGGAAGAGCCTCATGTTGATCAAGAATGAATGCAGGAATGGTTAAGAAGAGGTGAATTCACATCAAGAAATGAAAGGTTAATATTGGCAGCCCAAGATAGTGGGCTACATACATGCTGGTTTACAAAGTCCATTCAACATGTGGGAGATACAGACATATGTAGGTTTTGTAAAACTGAATTGGAAACAGTCACATACCTTGTTGCTGGTTGCGACACACTAATGACAGAGGGACTGTATACTGAAAGGCATAATAATGTGGCGAGACTGTTACACTGGAGATTTTGCAAACATTATGGTATCAAAGTGGTTGAAAAACACTGGAAATATGCGCCACAAAGAATCATAGAAAATTATGAAGTTTATCTCACATGGGATCACCCAATACCAACAGTTCAAAAGATAGATGCTAGAAAACTGGATATAGTAGTCAAAGAAAAGAAGACAAAAGTAGCATTGCTCATTGAAATCGCCACACCTAGTGACTACAGTGTCTTGCATACAGAGATACACAAAGTCATAAAATACCTTGATCTGCAGGTAGAAATGAGAGCCATGTGGAAGAAAGATACCCAGACACTTCCAATAGTAGTAGGAGCAACTGGTCTTATAAAAAAGAATTTACAATCACATTTAGATAAGTTACCAATTCATGAAACACCATGCAAATTGCAGAAGGAGTCATTACTGGGCACATTGTGGGTGCTGCGAAGGGCACTTTTGGCTAACATCAAAGAGTGAAACAATACTAATTTCATGAACTTTAATCATACTTTGACTTAGGAATGGGGACCATTTCCATCATGGTATTAGAAACCTAAAAGACTTGGAAAAATTAAAAATGGCAGAAGATTCTATAGGAATAAGAAGTGTACTAATTGGTTGTCTGACAGAGTAGCTGATGCATGGAACAGACTACCAAATTACATTAAAACAAGTACTAGTTTAGATATTTTTAAGAACAGCCTGGACACTTATGGGAACAGGTGCTCTGGTATATTGGCAAGCTAGAAGGCCATTAATGCCCGTGCTTGAAATATTTGTATGTACTCTTCTCCTTCTCAGTCTAGGCCTACAGTCAGCATCAGCAGCATTGACCTCAGCATCTGGCACATATGTATGTAGCAGACCTACAGCAGCCCCTAGCATTCCTTCAGTTAAAACTCCCAAGTCTGTACTCTACTGGTGCAGAGTATGGGGGTAAAATCCGATTGAAGAGTGTTTGAAACCTTTATAGTGGTCTACTGTAGGTCCAGCATGTGTGATTGGCTACCTGTGATGCATTCCACGTGC